>NW_025536543.1:22500-40000 GCF_020615455.1 Coregonus clupeaformis
AATGTTACTACACAATAAGGGTTTAGAACCACTGAGTCAGCATCCTACTATCATACTGTTACTACCCCATAAGGGTTTAGAACCACTGAGTCAGCATCCTACTATCATAATGTTACTACCCCATAAGGGTTTAGAACCACTGAGTCAGCATCCTACTATCAAACTGTTACTACCCCATAAGGGTTTAGAACCACTGAGTCAGCATCCTACTATCAAATTGTTACTACCCCATAAGGGTTTAGAACCAATGAGTCAGCATCCTACTATCAAACTGTTACTACCCCATAAGGGTTTAGAACCACTGAGTCAGCATCCTAGTATCATAATGTTACTACCCCATAAGGGTTTAGAACCACTGAGTCAGCATCCTACTATCATAATGTTACTACCCCATAAGGGTTTAGAACCACTGAGTCAGCATCCTACTATCATAATGTTACTACCCCATAAGGGTTTAGAACCACTGAGTCAGCATCCTACTATCATAATGTTACTACCCCATAAGGGTTTAGAATCACTGAGTCAGCATCCTACTATCATAATGTTACTACCCCATAAGGGTTCAGAACCACTGAGTCAGCATCCTACTATCATAATGTTACTACCCCATAAGGGTTTAGAACCACTGAGTCAGCATCCTACTATCATACTGTTACTACCCCATAAGGGTTTAGAACCACTGAGTCAGCATCCTACTATCAAACTGTTACTACCCCATAAGGGTTTAGAACCACTGAGTCAGCATCCTACTATCATACTGTTACTACCCCATAAGGGTTTAGAACCACTGAGTCAGCATCCTACTATCATAATGTTACTACCCCATAAGGGTTTAGAACCACTGAGTCAGCATCCTCCTATCATAATGTTACTACCCCATAAGGGTTTAGAACCACTGAGTCAGCATCCTACTATCATAATGTTACCACCCCATAAGGGTTCAGAATCACTGAGTCAGCATTCTACTATCATAATGTTACTACCCCATAAGGGTTTAGAACCACTGAGTCAGCATCCTACTATCATAATGTTACTACCCCATAAGGGTTTAGAACCACTGAGTCAGCATCCTACTATCAAACTGTTACTACCCCATAAGGGTTTAGAACCACTGAGTCAGCATCCTACTATCAAAATGTTACTACACAATAAGGGTTTAGAACCACTGAGTCAGCATCCTACTATCATACTGTTACTACCCCATAAGGGTTTAGAACCACTGAGTCAGCATCCTACTATCATAATGTTACTACCCCATAAGGGTTTAGAACCACTGAGTCAGCATCCTACTATCAAACTGTTACTACCCCATAAGGGTTTAGAACCACTGAGTCAGCATCCTAGTATCATAATGTTACTACCCCATAAGGGTTTAGAACCACTGAGTCAGCATCCTACTATCATAATGTTACTACCCCATAAGGGTTTAGAACCACTGAGTCAGCATCCTACTATCATACTGTTACTACCCCATAAGGGTTTAGAACCACTGAGTCAGCATCCTACTATCATAATGTTACTACCCCATAAGGGTTTAGAATCACTGAGTCAGCATCCTACTATCATAATGTTACTACCCCATAAGGGTTCAGAACCACTGAGTCAGCATCCTACTATCATAATGTTACTACCCCATAAGGGTTTAGAACCACTGAGTCAGCATCCTACTATCATACTGTTACTACCCCATAAGGGTTTAGAACCACTGAGTCAGCATCCTACTATCAAACTGTTACTACCCCATAAGGGTTTAGAACCACTGAGTCAGCATCCTACTATCATACTGTTACTACCCCATAAGGGTTTAGAACCACTGAGTCAGCATCCTACTATCATAATGTTACTACCCCATAAGGGTTTAGAACCACTGAGTCAGCATCCTCCTATCATAATGTTACTACCCCATAAGGGTTTAGAACCACTGAGTCAGCATCCTACTATCATAATGTTACCACCCCATAAGGGTTCAGAATCACTGAGTCAGCATTCTACTATCATAATGTTACTACCCCCATAAGGGTTTAGAACCACTGAGTCAGCATCCTACTATCATAATGTTACTACCCCATAAGGGTTTAGAACCACAGAGTCAGCATCCTACTATCATAATGTTACTACCCCCATAAGGGTTTAGAACCACTGAGTCAGCATCCTACTATCATAATGTTACTACCCCATAAGGGTTTAGAACCACTGAGTCAGCATCCTACTATCATAATGTTACTACCCCATAAGGGTTTAGAATCACTGAGTCAGCATCCTACTATCATAATGTTACTACCCCATAAGGGATTAGAACCACTGAGTCAGCATCCTACTATCATAATGTTACTACCCCATAAGGGTTCAGAACCACTGAGTCAGCATCCTACTCTCATAATGTTACTACCCCATAAGGGTTCAGAACCACTGAGTCAGCATCCTACTATCATAATGTTACTACCCCATAAGGGTTTAGAACCACTGAGTCAGCATCCTACTATCATAATGTTACTACCCCATAAGGATTTAGAACCACTGAGTCAGCATCCTACTATCATAATGTTACTACCCCATAAGGGTTTAGAACCACTGAGTCAGCATCCTACTATCATAATGTTACTACCCCATAAGGGTTTAGAACCACTGAGTCAGCATCCTACTATCATAATGTTACTACCCCATAAGGGTTTAGAACCACTGAGTCAGCATCCTACTATCAAACTGTTACTACCCCATAAGGGTTTAGAACCACTGAGTCAGCATCCTACTATCATAATGTTACTACCCCATAAGGGTTTAGAACCACTGAGTCAGCATCCTACTATCATAATGTTACTACCCCATAAGGGTTTAGAACCACTGAGTCAGCATCCTACTATCATAATGTTACTACCCCATAAGGGTTTAGAACCACTGAGTCAGCATCCTACTATCATAATGTTACTACCCCATAAGGGATTAGAACCACTGAGTCAGCATCCTACTATCATACTGTTACTACCCCATAAGGGTTTAGAACCACTGAGTCAGCATCCTACTATCATAATGTTACTACCCCATAAGGGTTTAGAACCACTGAGTCAGCATCCTACTATCATAATGTTACTACCCCATAAGGGTTTCTAACCACTGAGTCAGCATCCTACTATCATAATGTTACTACCCCATAAGGGTTTAGAACCACTGAGTCAGCATCCTACTATCATAATGTTACTACCCCATAAGGGTTTAGAACCACAGAGTCAGCATCCTACTATCATAATGTTACTACCCCATAAGGGTTTAGAACCACTGAGTCAGCATCCTACTATCATACTGTTAATACCCCATAAGGGTTTAGAACCACTGAGTCAGCATCCTACTATCATAATGTTACTACCCCTGAGACATTACCTCTGATCACTACACCACTGGTCATAAGGGTTCCACCACACTGAGACATTACCTCTGATCACTACACCACTGGTCATAAGGGTTCCACCACACTGAGACATTACCTCTGATCACTACACCACTGGTCATAAGGGTTCCACCGCACTGAGACATTACCTCTGATCACTACACCACTGGTCATAAGGGTTCCACCACACTGAGACATTACCACTGATCACTACACCACTGGTCATAAGGGTTCCACCACACTGAGACATTACCTCTGATCACTACACCACTGGTCATAAGGGTTCCACCACACTGAGACATTACCTCTGATCACTACACCACTGGTCATAAGGGTTCCACCACACTGAGACATTACCACTGATCACTACACCACTGGTCATAAGGGTTCCACTGCACTGAGAAATTACCTCTGATCACTACACCACTGGTCATAAGGGTTCCACCACACTGAGACATTACCTCTGATCACTTCACCACTGGTCATAAGGGTTCCACCACACTGAGACATTACCTCTGATCACTACACCACTGGTCATAAGGGTTCCACCGCACTGAGACATTACCTCTGATCACTACACCACTGGTCATAAGGGTTCCACCACACTGAGACATTACCTCTGATCACTACACCACTGGTCATAAGGGTTCCACTGCACTGAGACATTACCTCTGATCACTACACCACTGGTCATAAGGGTTCCACCACACTGAGGCATTACCTCTGATCACTACACCACTGGTCATAAGGGTTCCACCACACTGAGACATTACCACTGATCACTACACCACTGGTCATAAGGGTTCCACCACACTGAGACATTACCACTGATCACTACACCACTGGTCATAAGGGTTCCACCACACTGAGACATTACCACTGATCACTACCACCACTGGTCATAAGGGTTCCACCACACTGAGACATTACCACTGATCACTACCACCACTGGTCATAAGGGTTCCACCACACTGAGACATTACCACTGATCACTACACCACTGGTCATAAGGGTTCCACCACACTGAGACATTACCACTGATCACTACACCACTGGTCATAAGGGTTCCACCACACTGAGACATTACCACTGATCACTACCACCATTGGTCATAAGGGTTCCACCACACTGAGACATTACCTCTGATCACTACACCACTGGTCATAAGGGTTCCACCACACTGAGACATTACCTCTGATCACTACACCACTGGTCATAAGGGTTCCACCACACTGAGACATTACCACTGATCACTACACCACTGGTCATAAGGGTTCCACTGCACTAAGACATTACCTCTGATCACTACACCACTGGTCATAAGGGTTCCACCACACTGAGACATTACCACTGATCACTACACCACTGGTCATAAGGGTTCCACCACACTGAGACATTACCACTGATCACTACACCACTGGTCATAAGGGTTCCACCACACTGAGACATTACCACTGATCACTACACCACTGGTCATAAGGGTTCCACCACACTGAGACATTACCACTGATCACTACCACCATTGGTCATAAGGGTTCCACCACACTGAGACATTACCTCTGATCACTACACCACTGGTCATAAGGGTTCCACCACACTGAGACATTACCTCTGATCACTACACCACTGGTCATAAGGGTTCCACCACACTGAGACATTACCACTGATCACTACACCACTGGTCATAAGGGTTCCACTGCACTAAGACATTACCTCTGATCACTACACCACTGGTCATAAGGGTTCCACCACACTGAGACATTACCACTGATCACTACACCACTGGTCATAAGGGTTCCACCACACTGAGACATTACCACTGATCACTACACCACTGGTCATAAGGGTTCCACCACACTGAGACATTACCACTGATCACTACACCACTGGTCATAAGGGTTCCACCACACTGAGACATTACCACTGATCACTACCACCATTGGTCATAAGGGTTCCACCACACTGAGACATTACCTCTGATCACTACACCACTGGTCATAAGGGTTCCACCACACTGAGACATTACCTCTGATCACTACACCACTGGTCATAAGGGTTCCACCACACTGAGACATTACCACTGATCACTACACCACTGGTCATAAGGGTTCCACCACACTGAGACATTACCACTGATCAATACACCACTGGTCATAAGGGTTCCACCACACTGAGACATTACCACTGATCACTACACCACTGGTCATAAGGGTTCCACCACACTGAGACATTACCACTGATCACTACCACCATTGGTCATAAGGGTTCCACCACACTGAGACATTACCTCTGATCACTACACCACTGGTCATAAGGGTTCCACCACACTGAGACATTACCACTGATCACTACACCACTGGTCATAAGGGTTCCACCACACTGAGACATTACCACTGATCACTACACCACTGGTCATAAGGGTTCCACCACACTGAGACATTACCTCTGATCACTACACCACTGGTCATAAGGGTTCCACCACACTGAGACATTACCTCTGATCACTACACCACTGGTCATAAGGGTTCCACCACACTGAGACATTACCTCTGATCACTACACCACTGGTCATAAGGGTTCCACCACACTGAGACATTACCACTGATCATATACAATTTGACCTAGAGATCATCATTGTCTGTTTTTCTCTGTCAAAAATACAACTAATCTTTACTTTTTTTCGGAACGAGTTGCATATGTAAAAAAATACGGACAATTTATGCGGGCAATCATCTTTGTTGTCATTCATCCGGCAACGCAAAATGTCAACGTATCCGCAGCCTAAGACAGCAGTGTTTCCCCAAAACATGTTACGCTAACTCCTCCCTCGTTGATAACATTGACCGGTAACAGTCCAATGGAGTCTTAGGATTTCAGAACCACGATACTGTGGAATTCAGCACCAGAATTAGAACTAGAATCCAAATCGTCGTTGTAAAAACATGAGGGGAACGTTCAGAGAGCTCTGAAATTAGTCTAACGCTCTCTCTCTCTCTCTCTCTCTCTCTCTCTCTCTCTCTCTCTCTCTCTCTCTCTCTCTCTCTCTCTCTGCTCTCTCTCTCTCTCTCTCTCTCTCTCTCTCTCTCTCTCTCTCTCTCTCTCTCGTCTCTCTCTCTCTCTCTCTCTCTCTCTCTCTCTCTCTCTCTCTCTCTCTCTTCTCTCTCTCTCTCTCTCTCTCTCTCTCTCTCTCTCTCTCTCTCTCTGTCTCTCTCTCTCTCTCTCTCTCTCTCTCTCTCTCTCTCTCTCTCTCTCTCTGTCCCTCTCTCTCTCTCTCTCTCTCTCTCTCTCTCTCTCTCTCTCTCTCTCTCTCTCTCTCTCTCTCTCTCTCTCTCTCTCTCTCTCTCTCTCTCTCTCTCTCTCTCTCTCTCTCTCTCTCTCTCTCTCTCTCTCTCTCTCTCTCTCAAACACATTCTCTGACTCTTCACTAGTTGTAGACCTATCTTTTGTCATATAGTGCCGTTGTACACCTAGATTATAATTCTACCTAAGGGGACAGAGAGGTATTATAAACATATTCAAACTGACAGAGAGGTGTTATGAGGCTACCTTCAAATCAAATCAAATCAAATCAAATCAAATTTTATTGGTCACATGCGCCGAATACAACAGGTGCAGACATTACAGTGAAATGCTTACTTACAGCCCTTAACCAACAGTGCATTTATTTTAAACAAAAAAAGTAAGAGTAAAACAACAACAAAAAAAGTGTTGAGAAAAAAAAAAAAAAAGAGCAGAAGTAAAATAAAGTGACAGTAGGGAGGCTATATATACAGGGGGGTACCGGTGCAGAGTCAATGTGCGGGGGCACCGGCTAGTTGAGGTAGTTGAGGTAATATGTACATGTGGGTAGAGTTAAAGTGACTATGCATAAATACTTAACAGAGTAGCAGCAGCGTAAAAAGGATGGGGTGGGGGGGCAGTGCAAATAGTCCGGGTAGCCATGATTAGCTGTTCAGGAGTCTTATGGCTTGGGGGTAGAAGCTGTTGAGAAGTCTTTTGGACCTAGACTTGGCACTCCGGTACCGCTTGCCGTGCGGTAGCAGAGAGAACAGTCTATGACTAGGGTGGCTGGAGTCTTTGACAATTTTGAGGGCCTTCCTCTGACACCGCCTGGTATAGAGGTCCTGGATGGCAGAGGTATGGTATAGAGGTACCTTCAGTGACAGAGAGGTGTTATGAGGCTACATTCAGTGACAGAGAGGTGTTATGAGGCTACATTCAGTGACAGAGAGGTGTTATGAGGCTACAGTCAGTGACAGAGAGGTGTTATGAGGCTACATTCAGTGACAGAGAGGTGTTATGAGTCAGTGACAGAGAGGTGTTATGAGGCTACCTTCAGTGACAGAGAGGTGTTATGAGGCTACCTTCAGAGACAGAGAGGTGTTATGAGCCCACCTTCAGAGACAGAGAGGTGTTATGAGGCTACCTTCAGTGACAGAGAGGTGTTGTAAGCCCACCTTTGGAAACTAAGTGCCGCTATAGGCCTATGTAAGTTGACAGAGTTATAATAAGCATACGTAATCTGACATAGAGGTGTTATAAGCCTACCTAATGTGACATAGAGCCATTATAAACCTACTTAAGGTAACATAGATGTATTATAAGCTTTGATTATATAGTGGTATTATAAACCTACATAAGGTGACATAGATCCGTTATAAACTTATGTAAGTGTCACACCCTGGCTCTGGGACTCATTATGTTGAGCCAGGGTGTGTTCATTTCTATGTGTGTATTTCATTGTTGGGTGTTCTAGTTCGTCATTTTCTATGTTTGACTGAGTGACTCCCAATCAGAGGCAACGAGTGTCAGCTGTTTGCTGGTTGTCTCTGATTGGGAGCCATATTTAACTGTCTGTGTTTCACTTTGGGTTTGTGGGTTTTTGTTCCGTGTTCGGTCATTGTCACCGTGGACTTCACGAGTCGTGTTTTGTTTTGTTTAGAAACTTTAACTAATTAAAGTCATGTTTGTTTCTCACGCTGCGCCTTGGTCTACTCATTACTACGACGATCGTGACAGTAAGGTAACATAGAGGTGTTATAAACCTACTTAAGGTGACATAGAGCCGTTATAAACCTATGTAAGGTAACATAGTGGTATAATAAACCTACTTAAGGTAACAGAGGTGTTATAAACCTACATATGGTGACAGAGGTGTTATAAACCTACTAAAGGTGACACAGAACTGTTCTAAACCTACTTAAGGTAACATAGTGGTATTATAAACCTACTTAAGGTGACATAGAGGTGTTATAAACCTACTTAAGGTAACAAAGGCGTTATAGGCCTACCTTCGGTGACGTAGTCTCGCAGGAAGCTGTGGTTGACTTTGGAGCTCTCAGTGTCCTCCCCCATTGGAAGCAAAGGAAGGGGGACCCGACCTGGTCCAATCAGAGCTCTCTCTCCCCTCCCAGGCTCTGCCCATACTGCTGGGGCCTAGCGCAGTGGCTTGGAGCAAGGCATCATGGGATATGGAGGGCCAGAGGTATGGAGAGGATAGAGGGAAGAGAGGGAGAGGTGTGGTGAGGATGGAGAGGAGAGGAGAGGATAGGGGGTGGAGAGAAAGAGAGAGGGAGAGAGAGAGAGAGAGAGGGGGGGGACCTGAGAGAAGGTGGATCACCCACACACACTCCCACAGCACGCGGTGTGACCTCTGATAAAAACACACACACTACACACCCCACACCAAAACACACACACTACACACCCCACACCAAAACACACACACTACACACCCCACACCAAAACACACACCAGGCCCAGCAAGAGAAGTTCCCGAAACAATGAGAGGTCCACTGATATGTGTTGGAGAGAGCAGTCCGTCTGTCTGCCTGGGAGTGTGTGAGAGAGGCAGAGAGTAGCACTCCTCCGTGCTCGCGTGCGTGATAATATCCGCTGCTCTGCAGTATTTCCTTAGTAACAAACAGGAACCGTAGCAGTAGCAGGAGTATTTCCTTGGTAACGAACAGGAACAGGAACCAAACAGGAACAGGAACCAAACAGGAACAGGAACCAAACAGGAACAGGAACCAAACAGGAACAGGAACTGTAGCAGTAGTAGCAGTAGCAGGAGTAGCAGCAGCAGTTCTAGGTCCCAGAGTGTGGAGGTGTGGAAGGAGAGTGGAGGATCTCTGCTTCTGCCGGAGGAGGAGGAGGAGGAGGAGGAGGAGGAGGAGGAGAGAAGGCCTCGACACACCTTCCTTCGGTCTGCCTGTCTGCCTGTCGGTCTGTCGGTCTGCTGCTGCTGCTGCTATGTCCTCTGTACTGCAGTGTCACTGAGCAGGCAGGCACATGCGTGTCTCTGTGTGGAGAGGAGAGAGAGAGAGAGAGAGGAGAGAGAGGAGAGAGAGAGGTGGAGGGATGAGGGAGAAAGAGAGAGAGGATGACAGGCTGTTTCTTCTTCCTGCTTGATAATGCTGAGAGAGAGAGAGAGAGAGAGAGAGAGGGGGGAGAGAGAGAGAGGGGGAGAGAGAGAGAGGGGAGGAGGATGCTGCAGCCTCCTTCCAGCTTAGCCAACCAGAGCACAGCTCTCAGTCTCGGCTCCGCCCACTGCAGGTGCTGAGAGGGAAGTGACCAGCAGAGGGAACAGTAGAGAGAATGAGAGGATACCCATACTACTGTACAACATGCTTCTACTGCATACTATGTACTCATCGTTGCATACTATTTAGCACGTACTGTTTAGTAAAAAGGCATGCAGTATGCAACAGCCGCAACGCAGTAGCGGCTCCTGATTGGCTGAGTAGGTGGGGCGGGGCCTGGTGCGGGTGGATCTTTCCAAATTCAACAGACATGCATCAGATTAACCGTCTTGATAACAGCTCATTTCCAATTGTATTAATTTCTCTAAACTCTGAATAGAATAGCAATGGAGTTATAGGCCTACTCAGGCTGGTTACAGGCAGACTATCACATTCAACCCATACCGTAGCCCATATAGCCCATCTATCCTATTTAAAAAGGACTGGAGACAGAAACAGATCATTTGGTTCCATTTCAACATATTTGTTAGTGAAACCGAAGCGCTGTAACATGTATTACTGAAATAGCCTAGTACACACACCGACACTTTTCAAAATGTTCAAATCAAAAGGCTATTGGACAGAAAGACGTGGACAGTCAGGTGCATCGCAAAGTTCAGACCCGCTGGACAGCCAGCATAATAAACTAAAGCCCTGATCGTTGGGAACGAGATCAGAACGACTGCTGAGGCTTGATCCATAAATTCAATAATTAAGTAGCGGCGGCAGGTGGCTTAGTGGTTAAGCGCGTTGTGCCAGTAACCGAAAGGTCGCTGGTTCTAATCCCAGAGCCGACTAGGTGAAAAAATCTGTCGATGTGCCCTTGAGCAAGGCACTTAACCCTAATTGCTCCTGTAAGTCGCTCTGGATAAAGAGCGTCTGCTAAATGACACAAAAAACTACAAAAAAGGTAGCCTAGCAACTACAACTATCCATATGTTCAAATCAAAAGGCCTGATTAACATGACATCAATAATGCAGCCACATCCCCAGTCCCCGGTGCAGACACATTCCTGAAATCTAAAGATGGTTTAGTATTTCGCTTAAAAGCTCTGACGAAGGCCAAGAAGACAATAAAACACTTTTCAATGAGAAAACAGAAATCCAGTTTGGGTTAAAAAAAACAACAACAAAAAAAATATGTTTTCAAAGATGTAGCCTTCGATGCAATACTCATGATCATTTAAAAGAGAACAATAACTACTTAGCCTACATTTGAACACCACCACAGAATCTTCGCTATTCGGCATCTTCCCATTTAAGTAGCCTAGTTTTGTTGTTTGCCTACTTGAAGAGAGCTAGGGCATATCACTCGCAGCCCACCTCTTTCAATGCATTGTGAGAAAGTGTGCAGGGCGTCACTGATGGAATCACATTATCAATATTCACAGTTTACTGAAAGAAAAAAACAGAAATCACACAAGACTGTCAACCTGTGAGTTTAAAAAAAAATCATACAGCGAATAAATGGCAGTTTAGAGAGCAACAGGTCTTTATCTGGAAAGGGTCAATGACATAACAGCAACATCATCTGCACTCACATCACACATATGATATAACACTTGTTAACAATACCTTTGAGGTCATTAATATAATGCAATATTGGTTTACTTTACTTAACAATGTATTGGTTGCTTTGATTGATTGGTTGATTGATTCATTTGGACACACAACATATCCACACAATCTAATTGTATATCAGACCTGCACTAAGTACTACACTTTATCTGTAACCACAGATCATAAGAGAATCACATCATTATCTATATACTACTAACAACATCATAACAATAATCTACATCATAATCAATATCATAACATTTATAATCAATAACATCATTATCTCTATACTACTAACATCATAACAATAATCTACATCATAATCAATATCATAACATTTATAATCAATAACATCATTATCTCTATACTACTAACAACATCATAACAATAATCTACATCATAATCAATATCATAACATTTATAATCAATAACATCATTATCTCTATACTACTAACAACATCATAACAATAATCTACATCATAATCAATATCATAACATTTATAATCAATAACATCATTATCTCTATACTACTAAGAACATCATAACAATAATCTACATCATAATCAATATCATACTATTTATAATCAATAACATCATTATCTCTCTATATTAACATAATCTACATCCTAACCAATATCATAACATTTATAAACAATAACATCATTATCTCTATATATTAACATTATCTACATCCTAATCAATATCATAACATTTATAATCAATAACATCATGAGATGAGAAAAAATAAAATTTAAATAAAAGTCCCTCTTTAAAAGAAAATATAGATAGACAGGTCGAAATTCAATCCGATTGCGCGTTGTAGAGCGCTGTCAACAATGCTGCTTTTAAAGGCAATGTTCCCGCGTTAGTGGAGATCCCATTCATGGTAAACGCTGCAGATGTCGGCTCAGTCAGAAATTACCTTTAAATGACTCGCGATCGGATTGAATCCCGGCCAAAGAATAAACAGATGATTACAATAATACATGGACTACCTGACTTGTTGGAAAGGTGGCATCTATACAGAATAAACAGATGATTACATGGACTAATAATCCATGATGACGTTTCAAAATAAAGAATCTAAGAGTAAACAAAATAAGATTTACAAAATAAAGACAAAAGCAAAAAGCAATAAATGCTGGAATGCTCTTAAAATAATCCAAACCCCATGTTACCCAAACCCCATGTTATCCAAACCCCATGTAACCAAAACCCCATGTAACCAAAACCCCATGTTATCCAAACCCCATGTTATCCAAACCCCATGTTACCCAAACCCCATGTTACCCAAACCCCATGTTATCCAAACCCCATGTAACCAAAACCCCATGTTACCCAAACCCCATGTTATCCAAACCCCATGTTACCCAAACCCCATGTTACCAAAACCCCACGTAACCAAAACCCCATGTTACCAAAACCCCATGTAACCAAAACCCCATGTAACCAAAACCCCATGTTACCAAAACCCCATGTTATCCAAACCCCATGTTACCAAAACCCCATGTTACCCAAACCCCATGTTATCCAAACCCCATGTTATCCAAACCCCATGTAACCAAAACCCCATGTTATCCAAACCCCATGTAACCAAAACCCCATGTAACCAAAACCCCATGTAACCAAAACCCCATGTAACCAAAACCCCATGTTACCCAAACCCCATGTTATCCAAACCCCATGTTATCCAAACCCCATGTTACCAAAACCCCATGTTACCAAAACCCCATGTTACCCAAACCCCATGTTACCCAAACCCCATGTTACCCAAACCCCATGTTACCAAAACCCCATGTAACCAAAACCCCATATTACCAAAACCTTAGTTAAAAGTGCATCATACCGGCTGTATTTCTGTTTTTTGAAAGTTATACATCTTGAAAACTTGACTGCTGACATGTAAAACATTATGTCAACAATGGACTAATGAAACAAATACCCAAAACACAGAACTGACCTGAGATAAATATAAGTGCCTGACAACACAGAACTGACCTGAGATCAGCATTATATACACCAGTGCTCCCCTGACCATCGATGTTAAAACACAGAAACTGACCTAATATCAGCATTATATACACCAGTGCTCCCCTGACCATCGATGTTAAAACACAGAAACTGACCTAATATCAGCATTATATACACCAGTGCTCCCCTGACCATCGATTTTAAAACACAGAACTGACCTGAGATCAGCATGTAGGGTCAGCGTCATTCTACTCCTACTCAGTCCCCTGGGCTGCTCTCTCCTCTCCCGGCCCTGCTTCAGCTCTGGAGCTCAGAGAGACCGTCTCCATGGCATTGGCATCAACATAAAGAGCCATGCTGCTCACCCTGTTCACTCTCCTCTGCCTCCTGGTGGTCTAGGGAGGCACAGCACCAACATAAAGAGCCATGCCGCTCACCCTGTTCACTCTCCTCTGCCTCCTGGTGGTCTGGGAGCACAGCACCAACATAAAGAGCCATGCCGCTCACCCTGTTCACTCTCCTCTGCCTCCTGGTGGTCTAGGGAGGCACAGCACCGACATAAAGAGCCATGCCGCTCACCCTGTTCACTCTCCTCTGCCTCCTGGTGGTCTAGGGAGACACAGCACCAACATAAAGAGCCATGCCGCTCACCCTGTTCACTCTCCTCTGCCTCCTGGTGGTCTAGGGAGGCACAGCCATGCCGCTCACCCTGTTCACTCTCCTCTGCCTCCTGGTGGTCTAGGGAGGCACAGCACCAACATAAAGAGCCATGCCGCTCACCCTGTTCACTCTCCTCTGCCTCCTGGTGGTCTAGGGAGACACAGCACCGACATAAAGAGCCATGCTGCTCACCCTGTTCACTCTCCTCTGCCTCCTGGTGGTCTAGGGAGGCACAGCACCAACAGTCAGACATTTACTCTCTAGTATCTCCATTCTCTCTCCCTCCCCTCCCCCCTCCCCCCCCTCCCCCTCCCCCCTGTGGTGGTGATGGCTGTCAGTAGGATCAGCAGCACTACAACGTGTCTGATGATGAAGGCTGGCAGAGGAGAGGCTGAAAACAGAAACACCTTTGATGAGGGGACTGGTCATCATCATGTAGATCTGTGGGAAATCTGTCAACGACAAAGTTATAAGTCTGGATCACGATCAGTTACCTGTGATGGTGAGGGTGAGGAGCTCGCTCTCAGAGGAGAAGTTATGAGAGAAGAAAACATAATTGTCATAAACACAGCTGTAGTTCCCTTGGTGGGAGCCATCTGCAGCAGGGAAGAGGAAGGCAGCAGAGTGATTTACAGCTGGCTGGGTCTGGGTTCTGTTGGAGCCGGTGAACGTGAGGAGGAAGGAGCCTCCTGGGTACTGTGGCTGAGTGGAGCAGGTGATGGTGAAGCTGTGGCCCCTGAACACCTCTGGCCCCTGGTGGCCCCTGGAGATCCCTCCCATTGAGTCAGTCAGGGAGATATCAGGCTGGACCAGGAGATCTGTAACAATAAAAGAGAACAAGAAAAACCTCTTCAACTAGTTTCCTATAGATATGACAATAACATCAGCATGTAACAGCACTAGCCACCCTCCCTCACAGGGCAACATGAGTAGTGGGCCTACAGTCACTGAGACAACATATGTTGATATCAGGCTGAAGCAGGACATCTGGAACAAGAGGAGAGAAAAAGAAAACGTAGCTCCTCAACTACTTTCCTCATTTAGATATGACAATAACAAGACGTGACAGTGGTAGTGAGTAGAGACGTTCACTGAGATAACACTCAAATACAAAATCATTCTGGGACATATAAGTTGTATTTCATTCCTACTTGACTGAGTGATCTATTTAGCAAAGCAGACTTACAAGCCAAACAGTCATTGTGAGAGGTGCAGAGGAAGTGGTGTAAAGGAAATCAGTTTAATATAATTATAATGTATTGTTATTACCTGAGCAAATCGTACCGATTGACCAGATAAAAACGGTTAAGTCTAATACTGTACACTCCCTCAGTCTAGGCTCAGACCCAGAACAGTGAACTCCAATCCAATGAACGGTTCTTCCACCAGATACTGAAACAGCAGAGCCACAACCCAGCTGTCCACACACTACTGCAGCTAAAGCCTCCATGCCAAGAGATGCCACAGTCCTCCACTCTCCCTGGTAGTGCCACTCCACTACACCAGCACAGCGACTGCCTCCTGCCACCAGCCTCACATCATCGGGCTCTGAGAAAATAAAAGAGAGAGACAGTCATCTATTTAAATTATTAGAATTATTTATTATTAAACTATTTTCTCACTAAAACACAGCTATATTGCCTCTCATATTCTGTCACTCAATCAACAATGTTGATTGAGTGACAAACTGTTTCTTACCTGAGCAGGTGAGTCCAACAGCATTACCAGGTAGGCAGGTGTTGTTTTTTTCTGTCTGAGGTGTCACAGTCCAGGAGAAGGGACTCATTGCCTTTACACTGGAACTCTTTATCCCAGGTCTGATCCTCACCTTCTCCATAGAGCCCCCCCTGTAGAGCTGCAGGAGCCCCACAGCCAAGCTCCCCACAGACTACCTCTGCATCCTGCTGGTCAAAGTCAGCTTCACACACTGAGGCCCAGGACTGATTGGACTTCACCTCCACTCTCCCAGAGCAGAGGCCATCTCCATCCACAAGCGAGACAGAGGAGAGAGAGAGAGAGACAGAGAGACAGAGGAGAATCTAACATTTTCAAGCATACAACCTAAGAAAATGAACAACAATGACAAATGGTTTGCTGAAGAATGCAAAAAAATAAAATAAAAAAAAATGCAGACAGAGCAGCAATGTTTCACATAATGTGTGCTAAAATATCTTACATTATTATCAGTGCCTCACTTGAGTTCACCTCTTATAGAGTATTAGCTTTAAAATAGTGCAGAGTACTGGCACCCAAAGTGATTAGTGGAACCTAATTAAATCAATTTCAAGCACTGAGAGAGGGGAGGTTCGGAGAGAGAAGGAAGCGGAGAGAGGGAGAGGAGAGGAGAGAAGGAAGAGGAGAGAAGGAAAGGAGGAGAGAGGGGGAGGAGAGGAGAGAAGAAGAGAGAGGGAGAGGAGGAGAGGAGAGGAGAGAAGAAGAGGAGAGAGGGAGAGGAGGAGAGGGGGGGAGGAGAGGAGAGAAGAAGATAAGAGAGGGAGAGGAGGAGAAGTGAATTCCTGACCTAAGACCTGTTAAATCAAATCACGGATACCTGCAATCAGGATGGAAAGAGAGGAGGAGAGAGAGAAGAGAGAGATGAGGAGAGAGAAGAGTGAGAGGAGGAGAGAGAGAGGAGGAGAGAAAGGGGGAGAGAGAGGATGGGAAGGAGGAAGAGAGCGAGAGAGTGATCATCATCATAGGTAGTCCACCCTGGTCCTAGTCTAGTCTAGTCTGTTATAGCATCATCATCATCATCATAGCTCAACATCAAGCCCAGTTGAGTCTGTCAGGACTGACTGCTGAGAGCTACTAGCTACTGCAGAGAAGGAAGGAGGGGGGAGAAGGAGGGGGGAGAGAGATATACATTGTTACAACCCTGTTACAACACTGTATATATACATCATTTGAATTCTTCTGGAACTTCTGAGTGTAATGTTTACTGTTAATATGTATTTTTATTTCACTTTCGTTTACTATCTACTTCGCTTGCTTTGGCAATGTTAACATACATTTCCCATGCCAATAAAGCCCTTGAAATTGAATTGAAATTGAATTGAGAGAGAGAGAAGTCAGTGATAAAAATATATTCAGTTGACGTAAATGTTAGTCTGTTAGTCTGTCTGTCTGTCTGTCAGTCAGTCAGTCAGTCCTCCCTCTCTCTCCCCTCCACACCCCTCTCTTTATCAAAGCTAGGAGGAAGTGATGTAATCAGTAAACAGACTCCCCTCGCTGTAACATTAAGAGAACTGTGGGAAAGCAGTGCTCGGCATGCGGGGCAAAGGACACTGTATACCGGAGTCCTAGCTAGCTAGCTACCAGTGTCTCCCCAGCCTCCCTCCTGTGTATACCGGAGTCCTAGCTAGCTAGCTACCAGTGTCTCCCCAGCCCCCTCCTGTGTGTACCGGAG
>NW_025536543.1:45000-50000 GCF_020615455.1 Coregonus clupeaformis
AACAAATAACTTTCTTCTGAAACTCGTCAGTCTATTCTTGTTCTGAGAAATGAAGGCTATTCCATGCGAGAAATTGCCAAGAAACTGAAGATCTCGTACAACGCTGTGTACTACTCCCTTCACAGAACAGCGCAAACTGGCTCTAACCAGAATAGAAAGAGGAGTGGGAGGCCCCGGTGCACAACTGAGCAAGAGGACAAATACATTAGTGTGTCTAGTTTGAGAAATAGACGCCTCACCGGTCCTCAACTGGCAGCTTCATTAAATAGTACCCGCAAAACACCAGTCTCAACGTCAACAGTGAAGAGGCGACTCCGGGATGCTGACCTTCTAGGCAGAGTAGCAAAGAAAAAGCCATATCTCAGACTGGCCAATGAAAATAAAAGATTAAAGATGGGCAGTCTGAGATATGGCTTTTTCTTTGCAACTCTGCCTAAAAGGTCAGCATCCCGGATACAAATAAAGGCATTTCAATTAATTATATGAAGAGAGCCTTGGTCCTCCTTTCTTTATGATGTACAAAACATTGTTTGGTATTTGGGGTCTAGGCCTTGTTACTGTAAAGCTCTTTCATTAGGGTCTAGGCCGGGTTACTGTAAAGCTCTTTCATTAGGGTCTAGGCTGGGTTACTGTAAAGCTCTTTCATTAGGGTCTAGGCCGGGTTACTGTAAAGCTCTTTCATTAGGGTCTAGGCTGGGTTACTGTAAAGCTCTTTCATTAGAGTCTAGGCCGGGTTACTGTAAAGCTCTTTCATTAGGGTCTAGGCTGGGTTACTGTAAAGCTCTTTCATTAGAGTCTAGGCCGGGTTACTGTAAAGCTCTTTCATTAGGGTCTAGGCTGGGTTACTGTAAAGCTCTTTCATTAGGGTCTAGGCTGCGTTACTGTACAGCTCTTATCTTGTGATAACTGCTGATGTAGCACGGGCTTATTAAATACATTTGATTCCCTTTTGTTTGTTTCCATCCAGAAAATCCTTGGTGTTTTCAAACCAAAGTCTGAGGAGCCTTACGGTCACCTCAACCCTAAATGGACCAAATACTTTCACAAGGTGAAACACTATGCTCTGGTTTGTTTCTATCACTGGCTTTTACTGTTCTCTCTCCTCTCCTCTCCTCTCCTCTCCTCTCCTCTCCTCTCCTCTCCTCTCCTCTCCTCTCCTCTCCTCTTCTCCTCTCCTCTCCTCTCTCTCCTCCCTTTCTCTCTCTCCTCCCTTTCTCTCTCCATTCATTATAACAGTATTAATTTAACTCTCTCCCCACCCCTCCTCCCCTCTCCTCCTCTCCCTCCCTCTCTCCTATGTCTGTAGCTGTGCTGTCCGTGTTGTTTTGGCCGTGGCTGCCTGATCCCCAACCAGGGCTATCTCTCTGAGGTTGCTGCCTCCCTCGTCGATACGAGGCTAGGACTGGGGGTGGTCCCCAAAACCAAGGTGAGGGGGGGTCTCAGGCTGTGTGTCTGGTCAGTGATAATAACAGTGTTTCTCTCAGGCTGTGTGTCTGGTCAGTGATAATAAGTGTTTCTCAGGCTGTTTGTCTGGTCAGTGATAATAACAGTGTGTTTCTCAGGCTGTGTGTCTGGTCAGTGATAATAACAGTGTTTTTCTCAGGCTGTGTGTCTGGTCAGTGATAATAACAGTGTGTTTCTCAGGCTGTGTGTCTGGTCAGTGATAATAACAGTGTGTTTCTCAGGCTGTGTATCTGGTCAGTGATAATAACAGTGTGTTTCTCAGGCTGTGTGTCTGGTCAGTGATAATAACAGTGTGTTTCTCAGGCTGTGTGTCTGGTCAGTGATAATAACAGTGTTTCTCTCAGGCTGTGTGTCTGGTCAGTGATAATAAGTGTTTCTCAGGCTGTGTGTCTGGTCAGTGATAATAACAGTGTGTTTCTCAGGCTGTGTATCTGGTCAGTGATAATAACAGTGTGTTTCTCTCAGGCTGTGTGTCTGGTCAGTGATAATAACAGTGTGTTTCTCAGGCTGTGTATCTGGTCAGTGATAATAACAGTGTGTTTCTCAGGCTGTGTATCTGGTCAGTGATAATAACAGTGTGTTTCTCAGGCTGTGTATCTGGTCAGTGATAATAACAGTGTGTTTCTCAGGCTGTGTATCTGGTCAGTGATAATAACAGTGTGTTTCTCAGGCTGTGTATCTGGTCAGTGATAATAACAGTGTGTTTCTCAGGCTGTGTATCTGGTCAGTGATAATAACAGTGTGTTTCTCAGGCTGTGTATCTGGTCAGTGATAATAACAGTGTGTTTCTCAGGCTGTGTATCTGGTCAGTGATAATAACAGTGTGTTTCTCAGGCTGTGTATCTGGTCAGTGATAATAACAGTGTGTTTCTCAGGCTGTGTATCTGGTCAGTGATAATAACAGTGTGTTTCTCAGGCTGTGTGTCTGGTCAGTGATAATAAGTGTGTTTCTCTCAGGCTGTGTATCTGGTCAGTGATAATAACAGTGTGTTTCTCAGGCTGTGTATCTGGTCAGTGATAATAACAGTGTGTTTCTCAGGCTGTGTGTCTGGTCAGTGATAATAACAGTGTGTTTCCCAGGCTGTGTATCTGGTCAGTGATAATAACAGTGCGTCTGTCTCTCAGGCTGTGTGTCTGGTCAGTGATATTAACAGTGTGTTTCTCAGGCTGTGTATCTGGTCAGTGATAATAACATTGTGTTTCTCAGGTTGTGTGTCTGGTCAGTGATAATAACAGTGTTTCTGTCTCTCAGGCTGTGTGTCTGGTCAGTGATAATAACAGTGTGTTTCTCAGGCTGTGTGTCTGGTCAGTGATAATAACAGTGTGTTTCTCAGGCTGTGTATCTGGTCAGTGATAATAACAGTGTGTTTCTCAGGCTGTGTATCTGGTCAGTGATAATAACAGTGTGTTTCTCAGGCTGTGTATCTGGTCAGTGAGACCTTCCACTACAACACTATCGACAGGGCCAAGTCCAGAGGAAAGAAATACGCCCTAGAGAAGGTTCCCAAAGTAGGACGACGCTTCCACAGAGTGGGCCTGCCCCCCAAGGTACCCTGACCCTACGTCTGAACCCTGACCCCACGTCTTAACCCTGACCCCACGTCTTAACCCTGACCCCCAAGGTACCCTGACCCTAGGTCTTAACCCTGACCCTACGTCTGAACCCTGACCCCCAAGGTACCCTGACCCCTACGTCTTAACCCTGCCCCCCAAGGTACCCTGACCCTACGTCTTAACCCTGCCCCCCAAGGTACCCTGACCCTACGTCTGAACCCTGCCCCCCAAGGTACCCTGACCCTACGTCTGAACCCTGACCCCACGTCTTAACCCTGACCCTACGTCTTAACCCTGACCCTACGTCTTAACCCTGACCCTACGTCTTAACCCTGACCCTACGTCTTAACCCTGACCCTACGTCTTAACCCTGACCCTACGTCTTAACCCTGACCCTACGTCTTAACCCTGACCCCACGTCTTAACCCTGACCCTACGTCTGAACCCTGACACTACGTCTTAACCGTGACACTACGTCTTAACCCTGACCCCTGACACTACGTCTTAACCCTGACCCCACGTCTTAACCCTGACCCTACATCTTAACCCTGACACTACGTCTTAACCCTGACCCCTGACCCCACGTCTTAACCCTGACACTACGTCTTAACCCTGACCCTACGTCTTAACCCTGACCCCTGACCCCACATCTTAACCCTGACCCCACGTCTTAACCCTGACCCCACGTCTTAACCCTGACCCCACGTCTTAACCCTGACCCCACGTCTTAACCCTGACACTACGTCTTAACCCTGACCCCTGACCCTACGTCTTAACCCTGACCCTACGTCTTAACCCTGACCCTACGTCTTAACCCTGACCCTACGTGTTATTACCACATGTTTAAAAAATGTATGCACTCACTAACTGTAAGTCGCTCTGGATAAGAGCGTCTGCTAAATGACTAAAATGACTAAAATGTAAACTATGTCTTAACCCTGTCCTCCAAGGTACCCTAACCTGTGTGTGTCCTGCATCTGTCTGTTTCTCTGTCTTTTGTGTGTGTGTGTCTTTCTGTCTATGTGTGTGTGTGTGTGTGTGTGCGTGCGTGTGTGTGCGTGCGTCAGCTTGGTTCGTTCCAGCTGTTCGTGGAAGGTTACCATGAGGCTGACTATTGGTTGAGACGTTTTGAGGCGGAGCCTCTCCCAGAGAACATCAGGAAACAGTTCCAGTGTCAGTTCGAGAGGCTGGTCATTCTGGACTACGTCATCAGAAACACCGGTAGGTGTGTGTTCGCTCACAGGAAGGAGGATCTGTAGTGTTTAGACATTTCCTGGTGACTTCCTTTCACAGTACACACACACACACACACACACACACACACCACACACACACACACACCACACCACACACACACACACCACACACACACAGTGCACGGCACACACACACACACACACACTCACACACACACACACACACACACACACACACACACACACCACACACACACACACACAGTGCACGGCACACACACACACAGCTTGCCCACAGCGCACACACAGGGGCCTATAAAATCTGCGATACGGAGAATGGAATTCAACAATATTCAATAATGTATTGAACTTAGTAGAAAATCAACTACACTGAATAAAAACTGTACCCGGGCAGAGGGCAGACAGCGTGTGTGGTGTCGTGTGGGCGAGCTTTTTTCTAATGTCAACATTGTGAACAGAGTGCCCCCTGGTGGAGGGGGGTATGTTATGAAGGGATAAACTACAGACAACCAACACAATGGCTTTTTATAGATGGCCGTTTTGAATGCACAGCGCTACCGTGACGAGATCCTGAGGCCCATTGTCGAGCCTTTTAATGAAACATTTAAGCATGTTGCGTTTTTTTAAATATTTTTGTTCAGTGTAAATGTATTGAACTTAGTAGGAAATCAACTAAATGTATTGAACTTATTGAAGATGAATTGATATGGCCCAAGATGATCATAAGACATGAACAGAATGCATCAGTGGTTAGTATTTTCCAGG
>NW_025536543.1:55000-56150 GCF_020615455.1 Coregonus clupeaformis
AGGACCTTGAAATGCTTCTTACGAAGCCACTCTTGTTGCCCGGGCGGTGTGTTTGGGATCATTGTCATGCTGAAAGACCCAGCCACGTTTCATCTTCAATGCCCTTGCTGATGGAAGGGAGGGTTTCACTCAAAATCTCACGATACATGGCCCCATTCATTCTTTCCTTTACACGGATCAGTCGTCCTGGTCCCTTTGCAGAAAAACAGCCCCAAAGCATGATGTTTCCAACCCCATGCTTCACAGTAGGTATGGTGTTCTTTGGATGCAACTCAGCATTCTTTGTCCTCCAAACATGACGAGTTGAGTTTTTACAAAAAGTTATATTTTGGTTTCATCTGACCATATGACATTCTCCCAATCCTCTTCTGGATCATCCAAATGCACTTCAGACGGGCCTGGACATGTACTGGCTTAAGCAGGGGGACACGTCTCGCACTGCAGGATTTGAGTTCCTGGCGGCGTAGTGTGTTACTGATGGTTGGCTTTGTTACTTTGGTCCCAGCTCTCTGCAGGTCATTCACTAGGTCCCCCGTGTGGTTCTGGGATTTTTGCTCACCGTTCTTGTGATCATTTTGACCCCACGGGTGAGATCTTGCGTGGAGCCCAGATCGAGGGGAGATTATCAGTGGTCTTGTATGTCTTCCATTTCCTAATAATTGCTCCCACAGTTGATTTCTTCAAACCAAGCTACTTACCTATTGCAGATTCAGTCTTCCCAGCCTGGTGCAGGTCTACAATTTTGTTTTTGGTGTCCTTTGACAGCTCTTTGGTCTTGGCCATTGTGAAGTTTGGAGTGTGACTGTTTGAGGTTGTGGACAGGTGTATTTTATACTGATAACAAGTTCAAACAGGTGCCATTAATACAGGTAACGAGTGGAGGACAGAGGAGCCTCTGAAAGAAGAAGTTACAGGTCTGTGAGAGCCAGAAATCTTGCTTGTTTGTAGGTGACCAAATACTTATTTTCCACCATAATTTGCAAATAATTCATTAAAAAATCCTACAATGGGATTTTCTGGATTTTTTTTCCTCAATTTGTCTGTCATAGTTGACGGTACCTATGATGAAAAATTACAGGCCTCTCTCATCTTTTTTAAGTGGGAGAACTTGCACAATTGGTGGCTGACTAAATACTTTTTTTCCCCACTG
>NW_025536544.1:0-12500 GCF_020615455.1 Coregonus clupeaformis
ACAGATTATTTCACTTATAATTCACTGTATCTGTCACGAGTTACAAAGCCAGAACTCCAGAAGCAGACCAGGACAAGGTAAGTTGAAACGAAGGTGAGTGTTTATTTACAAATTCAAGAGTGATGCTGAATAATCCAGGGAACAGAGCGGGCGGCGTTGATTAGTTGTTGGGGGGTGCAGTGGTTGATCCCGTCATGGCTCGGCACGCCCGACCACCAGGCAGAGGTTGGATGAAGGCTCCGGACGAGTGATGTTCATGGCTAACCGATCCGGCAGGGAATGGATGTTAGGCCAGAGCCTAAGAAGGGTGATGATCAGGACCAGGTGTGCAGATTGCTGATGGGATGCAGGTGCGGAAATCAAGAGAGCTCCCCGGAGCGTTCCAGAACCCTCGGGAAACTGGAGATCACGAACAGAAAAAACTAGTCCACAGACAGGACCCGACTCAGACTGCCGGGATCGTTACAGTACCCCCCCCTCCCGACGAACGCCACCGGGCGGACTCCCCGGAGCGCCAGGATGGAGGCGGTAGAAGTCACGGATGAGGTCAGCATCTAGGATCTGTCGCCGCGGAATCCAACTCCTCTCTTCCGGACCATACCCCCTCCCAGTCCACGAGATACTGGAAACCCCGGCCCCGCCGTCTGGAATCCATAATGCGTCGCACCGTGTAGGCAGGACCACCTCCGATCATCCGAGGAGGAGGAG
Source organism: Coregonus clupeaformis (assembly GCF_020615455.1). Classification (NCBI taxonomy): domain Eukaryota; kingdom Metazoa; phylum Chordata; class Actinopteri; order Salmoniformes; family Salmonidae; genus Coregonus; species Coregonus clupeaformis. The sequence goes on from NW_025536544.1 coordinate 709, forward strand.
GAGGAGGCGGAGGAGGCAAACAGAGGACTAGGAAAACAGGCTTGAGGCAGGAGACATGAAAGGTGGGATGGACTCTGAGCGTCCTCGGGAGTTTGGAGTCGAACTGCCACCGGATTGATCACCTTCTCCACCACAAACGGACCAATGAACTTCGGTAACAACTTCCTAGACTCAGTCCGTAAGGAAGATCCCGTGTGGCCAACCAGACCCTATCTCCGATGGTATAGGTGGGAGCGGGGATCCGGCGACGATCGCCTGGAGCTGATACCGGTCCGAAACTCTAAGGAGTGCCTTTCTGGCCCGATGCCAGGTCCGGTGGCAAACCGACGAATATGGGCCTGAACAGAAGGCACTGAGAGCTCCTTCTCCTGAGAAGGAACAAGGGAGGTTGGTAGCCATACAGGCACTGAAGGGAGACATCCCAGTAGCAGATGTAGGGAGAGTATTGTGGGCATACTCAACCCAAGGCAACTGAGAGACCCAGGAGGTGGGGTTGGAAGAGGCCAGGCAGCGTGAGCGTGGATTCCATCTTCTGGTTGGCTCTCTCCGCCTGACCATTAGATTGGGGGGTGAAAACCAGATGTGAGACTGACTGTAGCTCCAATGGCCAAACAGAAGGACTTCCAGACAGCAGAGGTAAACTGAGGGCCACGGTCGGAAACGATATCACTGGGCAACCCGTGGACCCTGAAAACCTCCTAACCAGGATCTCGGACGTCTCCGAGGCAGAGGGGGAAGCTTGGCAATTGGCACAAAGTGGGCGAACTTGCTGAATCTGTCCCACGATAGTCAGAACGACCGTGTTCCCCTCGAAGCCCGGGCAACCCAGTGACAAAGTCCAGGCCAGATGCGACCATGGTCGCCGGGGAATAGGAAGGGGGTGAAGTAGTCCAGAGCTGGGCCGATTGGTACCCTTATTCTGCGCACACACTGGACAGGCAGCAACATAACCCCGAGTATCCTCGGCCATGGCAGGCCACCAAAAACGTCTGCGAAGAAACGCCATCGTCCGAGCCACGCCAGGGTGACAAGCCATCTTGCTGGCGTGGGACCATTTGAGGACCGCAGGGACGAACCGACTCAGGCACAAACAACCGACCCGGGTGGACCGTTACGGGACCGGGCTGCGTCCGAAGAGCCGCCATCACCTCCTCCTCAATCTTCCACCTAACAGCTCCCACGACGCAGTTCCGGGGGAGAATTGTCTCGGTCTTGGACCCACCTCCTCCGTCTTGGAGAACATCCGAGACTAAGGCGTCCGCCTTGCCATTCTTAGATCCAGGTCGGAACGTCAGGGAAAAATTGAATCGTCCGAAAAACAACGACCACCTGGCCTGACGGGAGTTGAGACGTCTAGCCGATTGCACGTAAGCAAGATTCTTGTGGTCAGTCCAGACAATAAACGGTTGCTCCGCCCCTCCAACCAGTGGCGCCACTCCTCCAAGGCAAGTTTCACCGCGAGAAGCTCCCCGGTTACCCACATCGTAATTCCTCTCCGCAGGCGAAAGGCGACGAGAGTAGTAGGCGCAGGGATGGAGTTTACTGTCCGTGGAGCATCGCTGCGACAGGATGGCGCCAACTCCCACATCAGACGCGGTCCACTTCAACGACGAACTGACGGGCCGTGTCCGGTTGAGAGAGAATCGGTGCGTTGGTGAATCGCCTCTTCAAATCCAAAAACGCTCGATCCGCTCCGGATTCCACTTGAAGCTCCTGATACTGGAAGTCAAGGCAGTTAACGGAGCGGCCACACGGCTGTAATCCGGATGAATCTGCGGTAGAAATTCGCAAACCCCAAAAATCTCTGGAGCTGCAATCTCGTACCGGGCTGGGCCCATTCCAGAATCAGCTTAACCTTCTCCTGGTCCATCCTAATCTCTCCCCTGGAGATGATGTACCCGAGAAAGGATGTCGTGTGGGCGTGAAACTCGCACTTCTCGGCCTTCACGAACAGGCGATTCTCCAACAATCGCTGCAGAACCTGCCGGACATGCTGGACGTGGTCGGAAGGTTCCTTCGAGAAGATCAGAATGTCATCCAGGTAAACAAACACAAAGAGACCGATCATATCTCTCAGGACGTCGTTCACCATACTCTGGAATACCGCTGGAGCATTGGTCAGTCCAAACGGGCATCACCTGATACTCGAAGTGACCCATCGGTGTATTGAAACCCGTCAACCACTCGTCTCCCTCTCTGATCCGGACCATGTGATACGCATTGCGTAGGTCTAGCTTGGTGAACACCGTAGCACCCTGTAAGGAGTCGAAGGCAGAACTCATCAAGGGCAGGGGATACTTGTTCTTGACCGTGATGTCATTCAACCCCGATAATCAATACACGGTCGAAGAGAGCCATCCTTCTTACCCACAAAGAAGAATCCTGCCCCCAGGGGTGATGACGAGGGACGAACGAGACCCGCAGCTAGGGACTCCTTGATGTAGGTCTCCCAAAGCCTCACGTTCAGGGCGGGAGATACTGTATAACCTTCCCTTGGGGTAGACAGCTCCAGGGAACAGGTTGATGGCACAATCATATGGTCGGTGGGGAGGGAGTGACAGAGCCTTCTGCTTACTGAACACTTCCCCCAAATCGTGATATGTCTCGGGAACCAGGGACAAATCTGGGGGTTTAGCCTCAATCACCTGACTGGGAACCGAATGGGGACAGGCAGTCTTGAGACAGTTAGCATGACAATCAAGGCTCCAACTCGTTACCTTGCCCGTCACCCAATCGAACGGGGATTGTGTTCCTTCAGCCAGGGGGTATCCAAGGACCAGAGGAACATGGGAAGACGGCAGAATGAAGAATGAAATCATCTCCGAATGATTCCCCGACAACAGCATCTTAACCGGTTCAGTCCTCATCGTGATACGTGCTGAGACTACTGCCGTTCAGAGTGGTCGCTTCAATGGCTTCCGGCAATTGCTCCTTGGAAAGCCCCAGCTGTTCCACCAACTCGGCATCAAGAAAGCTTCCATCGGCACCTGAATCGATAAAAGCGTTAATCGCTAAGCTCTGATTCCCGTTCACAAGGGGTAGCCGGAAACGGGGGTCTGACAGAGGTACTGAGAGGTTGAAACTGGCTCAGCTAAAAGTCCTCCCAACTTTAGCGAGCCGGGCAGTTTGACGACCGCCGGGAACAAGTGGAGATGTAATGTCCCGAGCTACCACAGTAGAGGCAGCAGTTGGTCTTACGTCTATGTTGACGCTCCTCCTTGGTTAACCCGTGCCGCCCCACTTGCATGGGTTCAGAATCGGGAGAGAGGACCTCTCCACTAATCCTTTGTGGTGGAGAATGATCGACGGGTTCTGGTCCACCACCCGACCCGACTGGGAACTGAGAAGCTGATCGACTGGACGGACCCCATTGCTTCTCCCTCCTTCGCTCTCGGACTCGATTATCCACCCGAATAGACAAGGCTACCAAGCTGTCCAGGTCACTAGGCTCCGGATAGGAGATCAGCTCATCCTTGAGCTGCTCCGACAGACCCTGGTAAAGGCCGCTTGCAGAGACTCCTCATTCCACCCACTCTCCACAGCCAACGTCTTGAACTCGATCACGAAGTCGGCCACGCTGCGAGTTCCTTGGTGGAGCGAAAACAGGCGCCTAGCTGCGTCCCCTCCTCGGACGGAATGGTCGAAGAGCTTCCTCATCTCGGCCGTGAACCCCTGGTATGAAGCCATGCAGGGGTCTTGTCGTTCCCAAACGGCTGAAGCCCACTCCAGCGCTCGACCACGCAGCAACTCAATCACAAAGGCTATCCTAGCCTTGTCTGTGGCATAAGAGTAGGGCTGTAGATCGAACACTAACCCACACTGCATAAGGAAAGAACGGCATCTTCCCAGCTCCCCCTCATATTTATCCGGCGTCGGAACCTTGGGCTCACGGAAGGACACCGCTTCAGACGCGGCAGGCGAGATGGGTGAAACCGGTAGTGGATCCTCCACCGGAAACTTGCGCTGGTTCTGGACCTCCGTCAGACCGGTAGAAAGGTTCCCGAACTGCCAACGCGATCTCCTGTAGCTCCGTGCTATGATGGCCCAACATCTTCTCCTGATGGGTAATGGCATGGCGAACAGAGTCCAGGTCCGCTGGGTTCATTACTGGCGGATCGTTCTGTCACGAGTTACAAAGCCAGAACCCAGAAGCAGACCAGGACAAGGTAAGTTGAAACGAAGGTGAGTGTTTATTTACAAATTCAAGAGTGATGCTGAATAATCCAGGGAACAGAGCGGGCGGCGTTGATTAGTTGTTGGGGGTGCAGTGGTTGATCCCGTCATGGCTCGGCAGCCGCCGACCACCAGGCAGAGGTTGGATGAAGGCTCCGGACGAGTGATGTTCATGGCTAACGATCCGGCAGGGAATGGATGTTAGGCCAGAGCCTAAGAAGGGTGATGATCAGGACCAGGTGTGCAGATTGCTGATGGGATGCAGGTGCGGGAAATCAAGAGAGCTCCCCGGAGCGTTCCAGAACTCCTCGGGAAACTGGAGATCACGAACAGAAAAACTAGTCCACAGACAGGACCCGACTCAGACTGCCGGGATCGTTAGCAGTATCGCAATTCCAGTGGGTCAGAAGATCACATACACGAAGTTGACTGTGCCTTTAAACAGCTTGGAAAAATTCCAGAAAATGATGTCTTGGCTTTAGAACCTTCTGATAGGCTAATTGACATAATTTGTGTCAATTGAGGTGTACCTGTGGATGTATTTCAAGGCCTACCTTCAAACTCAGTGCCTCTTTGCTTGACATCATGGGAAAATCAAAAGAAATCAGCCAAGACCTCCACAAGTCTGGTTCATCCTTGGGAGCAATTTCCAAAACGCCTGAAGGTACCTAGTTCATCTGTACAAACAATAGTATGCAAGTATAAACACCATGGGACCACACAGCCGTCATACCGCTCAGGAAGGAGACGCGTTCTGTCTCCCTAGAGATGAACGACATTGGTGCGAAAAGTGCAAATCAATCCCAGAACAACAGCAAAGGACCTTGTGAAGATGCTGGAGGAAACCGGTACAAAGGTATCTATATCCACAGTAAAATGAGTTCTATATCGACATAACCTGAAAGGCCGCTCAGCAAGGAAGAAGCCACTGCTCCAAAACCGCCATAAAAAGACTACGGTTTGCAACTGCACATGGGGACAAAGATCGTACTTTTTTGGAAAAAATGTCCCCTGGTCTGATGAAACAAAAATAGAACTGTTTGGCCATAATGACCATCGTTATGTTTGGAGGAAAAAGGGGGTGCTTGCAAGCTGAAGAACACCATCCCAACCGTGAAGCAGGGGTGGCAGCATCATGATGTGGGGGTGCTTTGCTGCAGGAGGGACTGGTGCACTTCACAAAATAGATGGCATCATGAGGAAGGAAAATTATGTGGATATATTGAAGCAACATCTCAAGACATCAGTCAGGGAAGTTAAAGCTTGGTCGCAAAATGGGTCTTCCCCAAGCATACTTTCAAAGTTGTGGCAAAATGGCTTAAGGACAACAAAGTCAGGTATGGCCATCACAAAGCCCTGACCTCAATCCTATAGAAAATGTGTGGGCAGAACTGAAAAAGTGTGTGCGAGCAAGGAGGCCTAAAAACCTGACTCAGTTACACCAGCTCTGTCAGGAGGAATGGGCCAAAATTCACCCAATTTATTGTGGGAAGCTTGTGGAAGGCTACCCAAAACGTTTGACCCAAGTTAAACAATTTAAAGGCAATGCTACCGAATATTAATTGAGTGTATGTAAACTTCTGACCCACTGGGAATGTGATGAAAGAAATAAAAGCTGAAATAAATCATTCTCTCTACTATTATTCTGACATTTCACATTCTTAAAATAAAGTGGTGATCCTAATTGACCTAAGCCAGGGAATTATTACTAGGATTAAATGTCAGGAATTGTGAAAAACTGAGTTTAAATGTATTTGGCTAAGGTGTATGTAAACTTCCGACTTCAACAGTATCTACAGTAATCCCATTATCCGGTTGAGCCATGGCCGATGGTTTGTAATGGAGCTGATGCAGCATGGAGAGTCGTGTGTGGATGTGGCTGTAACGGTCGTGGTCGTTAGATTGTGGAGAGGAACAAGATGGCGGGCCAACCCTGTGACTCAGGCTCTGGAAAGAGTGTCTACCTCCCAAATAGGAAATACACAGAGAGAAATGAGGTCATCATACAGACAGAGTTTTTGATTAAGCCTGGCACCTAAAGTGTGTCCCTCGCTGCAACCTGTTGTTTACCAATGGACAGATATTGAGGTCACAGTTCAACAGAGTGCATCCTGTCGCGACTTCCCAAGGCCTTAGCTCTGAGGGCCAGGGCTGGGGCCAGGGTAGAAAATGAAATTGCAAGACCCATTTTTGGAATGACGCTTACAGTAAATGACATTGGCTGGCACACACAGTTGATATTCATGATTTATTGAATGCTATAAATTAATAATTACATGTTGTTTTTCTCCCCGCAGGGCATCTGTTTTCGCGGTGAACAAAGCAATGTGGAGCAAATAAAGATCCTGATACACTGAAACCAGAGGTACGTACATCAGCGCTGCCTGCCACAATAATTACAGCTCACGCAGACACATACACACACACCAGCTGGCCACCGCTGGTCTGGAGGTTGTGCTACAGGCAGTCCCGCTGTCCACAGCTACACTGTCTGTCTTTTCTACCTCTACAAGTAGGATGTTACAAACAGCACTCGTAGCAAATGTGTTGTGTGTGTGCGTGTGTTTGTTGTTTCTCCTGTACAGTAGGTGTCTATACTGCTTAAATCTCAGGTGACCAAGTCAGGAAGAGAATATTCAGTAGCGACCCCATTGTGTCACTCTCTCACTGTCTGGCCTGTGTAGGGTTAAAAAGGCATAGGATGTTTTGGCTTGACTTTATGTAACCTGACTCCTATGGGATTTCTCTCTCTCTCTCGCTCTCTCGCTCTCTCTCTCTCTTCTCTTGCTCTCCCTCCCACTCTCCTCTCTCTCTTTCTCTCTCTTTTGCTCTCTCTCTCTGTCCCTCTCTCTCTCCCTTTATTCTTTAATCCTCTACATGCTGCAAGCTAAAGCTCTCTGCAGGTCAGCCCAGAACATCACCCTACCAGCAGGTTCATCTGGTGTCACAGAGTGCACATACATGTGTTCTCACTGTCTTTATACATGCAACCGTTCTGAGCAGTTATCCATCCAGCTTTCTCACTGTCTTTATACATGCAACCGTTCTGAGCAGTTATCCATCCAGCTTTCTCACTATCTTACTGTTTCTCCTTCACTAGTGACACACAATGTCTTAGAAAAAATGTAACGTCTCGTTGCAGTGCTAGAGGCGTTACTACAGACCCAGGTTTATTCCTGGGCTGTTCCACAACCGTCCGTGGCCTGGAGTCCCATAGGACGGTGCACAATTGGCCCAGCATTGTCCAGGTTAGGGGAGGGTTTGGCCGGTGGGGCTTTACTTGTCTCATCACGCTCTAGCGACTCCTTGTGGCGAACCGGGTGCCTGCAGGCTGACCCCGGTCTTTAGTTGAATGGTGTTTCCTCCGACACATTGGTGCGGCTGGCTTCCAGGTTAAGCTGGTGGGTGTTAAGGCGCGCGGTTAGGAGGACGCATGACTCCACCTTTGTCTCTCCTGAGCCCATTGGGGAGTTGCAGCGATGAGACAAGATCAAAAATTGGGGAGAAGAAAAATAAATAAAAAACATTTTTACATTAATATTTATGAAAGATGTTTTGTATTTTATCATAATACTTGTGTTTGCATGCTGGGCGGCTCCTGTCACAGAGGACCAGACAGTGGCTTTGATGGTAAATTACTTATCAACATCCAGCAGCACTCTGTTCTCTCCTCCTGTTGTATTCACTACTTTTGATCAGCACTACTTTTGACCAGGGCCCATAGTGTACTAAATGGTGACCGCAACACATTGGCTTTCTTTTGCTTGGCAGTGAGATCACTTGTTCTTTTGAAAATCAGCATAGAGCAATCAGCACAGAGCTCGAGCCATGCTTTGGCCCTGTCAAAAGGCCTGCACTCTGCGGTTTCCTCTTCCTGTGTGTGGACTGTCCGGCCAGTCCGAAGTAACAATACAACAGGCTATAAATAGAAAGGAAGCTTTTTTGAGGGCAACTGAATTCGTCAACAGTGGCAGAGTGGAAACCGGTTGGTGCACAAGGGTTTCTTCTTCCAAGAACCAGCTTGAAGCTTCCATCAAGCCAGCTGAGTATTCAGCAGTCATAGCAGTTGCATACATTATGCAGGCAGATGCACAGCTGTATGCCTCTGTTCTGTTACACCCTGTATGTATGCTCTCTCTCATATACAGTTGAAGTCGGAAGTTTACATACACTTAGGTTGGAGTCATTAAAACAATTTTTTCAACCACTCCACACATGTTTTGTTAACAAACTATAGTTTTGGCAAGTCGGTTAGGACATATACTTTGTGCATGACACAACTAATTTTTCCAACAATTGTTTACAGACAGATTATTTCACTTATAATTCACTGTATCTGTCACGAGTTACAAAGCCAGAACCCAGAAGCAGACCAGGACAAGGTAAGTTGAAACGAAGGTGAGTGTTTATTTACAAATTCAAGAGTGATGCTGAATAATCCAGGGAACAGAGCGGGCGGCGTTGATTAGTTGTTGGGGGTGCAGTGGTTGATCCCGTCATGGCTCGGCAGCCGCCGACCACCAGGCAGAGGTTGGATGAAGGCTCCGGACGAGTGATGTTCATGGCTAACGATCCGGCAGGGAATGGATGTTAGGCCAGAGCCTAAGAAGGGTGATGATCAGGACCAGGTGTGCAGATTGCTGATGGGATGCAGGTGCGGAAATCAAGAGAGCTCCCCGGAGCGTTCCAGAACCCTCGGGAAACTGGAGATCACGAACAGAAAAACTAGTCCACAGACAGGACCCGACTCAGACTGCCGGGATCGTTACAGTATCGCAATTCCAGTGGGTCAGAAGATCACATACACGAAGTTGACTGTGCCTTTAAACAGCTTGGAAAATTCCAGAAAATGATGTCTTGGCTTTAGAACCTTCTGATAGGCTAATTGACATAATTTGTGTCAATTGGAGGTGTACCTGTGGATGTATTTCAAGGCCTACCTTCAAACTCAGTGCCTCTTTGCTTGACATCATGGGAAAATCAAAAGAAATCAGCCAAGACCTCCACAAGTCTGGTTCATCCTTGGGAGCAATTTCCAAAACGCCTGAAGGTACCTAGTTCATCTGTACAAACAATAGTACGCAAGTATAAACACCATGGGACCACACAGCCGTCATACCGCTCAGGAAGGAGACGCGTTCTGTCTCCTAGAGATGAACGTACATTGGTGCGAAAAGTGCAAATCAATCCCAGAACAACAGCAAAGGACCTTGTGAAGATGCTGGAGGAAACCGGTACAAAGGTATCTATATCCACAGTAAAATGAGTTCTATATCGACATAACCTGAAAGGCCGCTCAGCAAGGAAGAAGCCACTGCTCCAAAACCGCCATAAAAAAGACTACGGTTTGCAACTGCACATGGGGACAAAGATCGTACTTTTTGGAAAAATGTCCCCTGGTCTGATGAAACAAAAATAGAACTGTTTGGCCATAATGACCATCGTTATGTTTGGAGGAAAAAGGGGGTGCTTGCAAGCTGAAGAACACCATCCCAACCGTGAAGCACGGGGGTGGCAGCATCATGATGTGGGGGTGCTTTGCTGCAGGAGGGACTGGTGCACTTCACAAAATAGATGGCATCATGAGGAAGGAAAATTATGTGGATATATTGAAGCAACATCTCAAGACATCAGTCAGGAAGTTAAAGCTTGGTCGCAAATGGGTCTTCCCCAAGCATACTTTCAAAGTTGTGGCAAAATGGCTTAAGGACAACAAAGTCAGGTATGGCCATCACAAAGCCCTGACCTCAATCCTATAGAAAATGTGTGGGCAGAACTGAAAAAGTGTGTGCGAGCAAGGAGGCCTAAAAACCTGACTCAGTTACACCAGCTCTGTCAGGAGGAATGGGCCAAAATTCACCCAATTTATTGTGGGAAGCTTGTGGAAGGCTACCCAAAACGTTTGACCCAAGTTAAACAATTTAAAGGCAATGCTACCGAATATTAATTGAGTGTATGTAAACTTCTGACCCACTGGGAATGTGATGAAAGAAATAAAAGCTGAAATAAATCATTCTCTCTACTATTATTCTGACATTTCACATTCTTAAAACAAAGTGGTGATCCTAATTGACCTAAGCCAGGGAATTATTACTAGGATTAAATGTCAGGAATTGTGAAAAACTGAGTTTAAATGTATTTGGCTAAGGTGTATGTAAACTTCCGACTTCAACAGTATCTACAGTAATCCCATTATCCGGTTGAGCCATGGCCGATGGTTTGTAATGGAGCTGATGCAGCATGGAGAGTCGTGTGTGGATGTGGCTGTAACGGTCGTGGTCGTTAGATTGTGGAGAGGAACAAGATGGCGGGCCAACCCTGTGACTCAGGCTCTGGAAAGAGTGTCTACCTCCCAAATAGCACCATATTCCCTACATAGTGGTCAAAAGGGGTGCACTATGTAGGGAATAGGGTGCCATTTGGGAAACAGCCGGGTGTGTATGAAGTAGTGATGCCTGTCTGCCTGGTGAGTCATGACATGCTGGAGTCATCAGAAGCTCTGCAGTGGTGACATCATGGCTGCTGTGGCTGCACATACAGAGGTACAAAGACACCCTTACTGTCATACCGTCAGTGGAACTATAGACAGTGGAAATATAGACAGTTTTATTGTGTTATTTTTAATAATTTTTTACTTTAGTTTATTTGGTAAATATTTTGTTAACTCTTTCTTGAACTGCATTGTTGGTTAAGGGCTTGTAAGTAATAATTTCACTGTAAGGTCTACACCTTTTGTATTCGGCGCATGTGACAAAGAAAGTTTGATTTGATTTGGAACTATAGACAGTGGAACTATAGACAGTGGAACTATAGACAGTGGAACTATAGACAGTGGCACTATAGACAGTAGAACTATAGACAGTGGAACTATAGACAGTGGAACTATAGACAGTAGAACTATAGACAGTGGAACTATAGACAGTGTGATTTTGTGGTGAGTGTCGTGTGTGGCTGATGGTTAGTGAGAGCTGAACATGAGTCAGTCATTCCAGTGAGATTGTTCCATGCGAAGACCTCACATCTTTTCCCCCCGTTTTCTTTCCTTGTGTCTTTTTCATGGTCTAATGACGAACCTAACTGAACACTGTTCTTCAGTATGCTTGTTTTTTCATAATTGCATCACTTTGTCTTTAGGCCCTTAACGATGAGTATCAATTATCAGTTTTTATTAGCTGCTTTCTCTCACCCCTTTCTCTCATCCTCAATGAATGGTTGTGTGGTGTGGGCTTGGAACAATTTTTCTGAATTGTCAGAGTAAGCCTCAAACGGTTGTTGTTCCCCTGTGGTTGACTGTAAATCAGATTAGCCTGAGACACAGCAGGCTGGGTGATGGTGGGGGTAACTGCTAACCTATTTTAGCTGCACTCCATTATGTTGACACGTCTGTTGACATTTTCCCCCCACATGCAGCTCTCCTTCCCCTGTGCTGTCTTAATTAAGCAATTAATTATAGACAGCTATAGTGTATACCATTACCCCCCTATATGAAGTAGGCTATAGGCCCTCTCCAGAATCAGAATGGAGAGAAACGCCTCTTTAAGAGGCTGGCTGATATGAGACTGGGAAATCATGTAGGTGAGTGGCATCAATGCGCACTTGTCCCCTTCCTGATGTGAATA
>NW_025536544.1:15000-49744 GCF_020615455.1 Coregonus clupeaformis
ATGTAAGTTAATCATAAAAATCATAATTAAAATGATAAAAATCTAAAAGTTAAAAGTCAACTAATGCGAGATCACCAGCCTCTGCGATATGGACACATTGATACACAGTGATCCATTGGCGGCTAAAGAAATAAGCGCATGGAACTCATAGCCTATAGGCCAATGCAGCAGTACACTCTTAGAAAAAAAGGTGCTATCCAGAACCTAAAAGGGTTCTTCGGCTGTCCCCATAGCAGAACCCTTTGAAGAACCCTTTTTGGTTCCAGGTTGAACCCTTTTGGCTCCAGGTAGAACCCTTTTGAGTTCCATGTAGAACCCTTTACACAGAGGGTTCTACATGGAACCCAAAATAGTTCTACCTGGAACCAAAAAGGGTTCTACCTGGAACTAAAAAGGGTTATCCTATGGGTACAGCAGAAAAACCCTTTTGGAAGCCTTTTTTCTAAGAGTGTAGGCCTATAACTTCCATTGCTCTTTCACACCGAGGATTGATGATTATCGAGGGGGAGATTGTTGGAAAGATTTTTCAAATAGCGTACAGTGAGGAACTATAGTTTTTATATGTTATCATTCACAATGGATGTAAAAAAAAAACACTTTCGTACATTTCCGCGAAGCAGGCCAGGTACAGTTGAAGTCGGAAGTTTACATACACCTTAGCCAAATACATTTAAACTCAGTTTTTCACAATTCCTGACATTTAATCCTAGTAAAGATTCCCTGTCTTAGGTCAGTTATGATCACCACTTTATTTTAAGAATGTGAAATGTCAGAATAATAGTAGAGAGAATACATGCATTAACAGAAATTAATGTAACCAAATGACAGGGATTACCGGTACATTTACTACAGGTGACATTTGTAATGGGGAATTTATTTTAAAATATCTAAATAAAAGGGCAAACAATTCACACAGTGAAACAATGAATGCGTAAGAATTGGCGGGAGACAGCTGAGCCATTCTGGAGAGAGACTTGCCTATATCTTCGCAACATACCCCTTCCCTTCTTCTTGTCTCAACATTTTAAATTATACTCGAGACACATTATCTTCACACATATTTTAGATGCTTTTCACTGACATCCGCAACTCAATAATCAGCTAGGCCTATTGCCACGCGCGCTGCCCAAATTGCGGGCTTCCCAAATAGGCCTAGGGCTACGAGCTTGTGATTTGAAACAATCCACAGCTATTTTTTTTAAGTAGCTAATGGTCCTTGATTCCTCTGTGACTAAGTCATGCTTTCTGATGAAGTATTTTAAATGATTGTATTTATTTCTTTGTAAACAGGAGTAATTATATACATTTGGCAAATTTATTTTCAGTTACTTCCCTATTGGACCCACCGCTATGCCATTTCTCTCCTGTTCTATTGGTTTTCATATCAACTGTCTTTCTTTGTCCAGAAGCCAAAGGCACAATCCTAGTCATATTAAAAACCCATCTTAGTTGTTGCATCTTTAGATTCCCCCTCTTCCTGAATTTCTAACAGAGATTTTAATCTCTGTCACATATGGAACTGTTATCAGGTACACTGTTTAGAATTGGTGTTTTCCCAGGTGCGCTGTTTATAATGGTGTTTTCCCGCGAATTGCATTTTGGCAAATGTTAACCCTCAATGAATGTGTGATGCACACGCAGCAAGCTCCTCTAAGAAACCTCTCTTACTGATGGGGACACGTCACACTCTGGGTTGCTAGTTTATATGTATGAGAGGGAGGGCTGTAGGCTTCAGGCGGCCATATTGCCTTACTGAACACAATGTGCTCATTACAGTGGAGCTGAGCGGAGCGTCACTCTGCGCAGATTTTATTGGCGTTGATGCTGGAATCAGAGACCCTAGGGACAATGGTCACTGCCTTTTCTTCATTGTTAAGGTTAGACTTACTGCTCCTCCTGTTGAGAGGTGTGACAGGTATGTTGTGAGAGGTGCTGAGAAAGCCTTAAAGTGGCACTCCAGTCTCCTTTTCACCCAATTTAACACCTTCTTAACCTTACTTAAAGCTGTAATCCTTAATGGTGAAACAGCCACGTCCGTTTGCGATAATACAACAACAAAGAAGATACTGCAAACAGCAAACACTGTTTTTTCCCCTCGGACATCATTACACGTGCGATAGAAGAGCACAAAATGTACTGGATTTCTTTTTTACCATGCTGTGCGACGCTCCTCAGCTCGGCAACAAAAACAATAACAGCGGTGGTGGGGCGGCCAGTGGCGCTGTTTCCCCCCTACTGCAGATTCCATCTTTAACAAAAGGCACATCTCAATAGGTGTCCAGGTAAGTCATGACATAGCACAAGTGAGGGGTGGGCCTTTCCTCTTTTGTTCTCTATTGCTCCTCTATTGTTCCTCAAGCAAGGGGGATGCCGATGACATCACCGATTCCAATCAGACCAACTCCTTGAACTCCCTACTCCTTGAAGTTTGCAGCTGTGTCTAAAAAAATATTTGTTTTATCCTTTAGTGTGTGTACTTTACTGTATTTACACTTGGGATATCGCTGTTCAATAGTAAAAGTAAAAAAAATAGCTGGAGGACGTCTGGACCAGGCCAACTAAAGACTTCACACATGGATGGGCCTATTAGGGACATGACCGTGCTGCGTCGGACACTCCTTTATGGAACATCCGTCGCTGGGATGCAAATTTGCCTAATCTCTACCCAGTCAAGATGGCCGCTGACACAAATAACCTTTAATTCCCGCTGTATCAGGGGTTGAGACCCATTCAGAATGCTTCAGCTAGTGAACTCAAATTCAACTCAAGAGTTGGATTCGATAAAAGAAAAAGGTTTTGTAAAACATCAGACCAAATCTCTGATGTTAATGTTGCTTACGGATTATTCACGTAGCTAGCCATACACTTGATCTACAGTACTGCCCTCCTTCTCTGCGGGGCAGAGGGGGAAGTTTGGAATCAATCTAGTGGACAGGCTGGTCAGTCCCATTAAACAGTGCCCAGGCCTAGCATGGTGTAGTGTAGTGCTAGAGTATGAGGAGCTCTTTGATGTTCTGTTTGCTTCCTCTGCTCCAGACGGACCCCATGCTGTCCATAGTGGTCTGCAGCTTACATGAGCACCACTCCACATGTTGGACGTTTGGTTTGTTGACGATGGCGATGTCCTTTTAATTGTAATGGAGGGAGACAACTGTTGGGCTCTGGACATATGGCCACTCTGGGGCCAATAGCTCTTAGCCGGTAGCCACAGGCGTATAATGAACAGTCCCCGTGGGTTCACTAGCCTACTACTCACTGTTATGCTGCTGCTGCACCAGTGTTGTGACAGGCTGAAGTGGAGAAGCCCATCTGAACTCTAAACTGATTTAGGGCATTGAGAGAGAGAGAGGTGTTTCAGAGGGAGAGGAGGGAATAAGCATGTGTACTGTACCTTAAAGGGGGGAACCCAAAGCACTGACCTAATCAGTACACACATGTAAATGTCATAAACCAGATGAATGAGATCTGACTGAGGTTAACCCATCCTTTAGTGATTGAGGTGATTGAGGAAACATGAAAAGAGGAACCTGTGGTTACGGGTTGAGCAACGAGACGAATTTCAACAGAAGGCTGGATCAGTAGCTGTCTCCCTTACTTCCTGGCTGACTTCATCAGGGGGTTCATATCCAGTTCCTCATTCTTATTCATCATAGAGAGTTTCTTTATTACCCAATGTTGGCACTGTGAATGACTCCTTTTACACACAAGAAAAATAAATGTATATGGCTGCGTCCCAAATGCCACCCTGTTCCTTGTAATACAGCCTATATAGTGCATTACTTTTGAACATGGTCCATAGAGCTCTGGTCAAAAGTAGTGCACTATTAAGGCAATAGGGTGCTATTTGGGACGCAACCTATAAGAATGGCTATTTAGGTGATTGGCGGCAATAGGCTTCCATATAAACGTGCTGGCAGAGCTTGTGTGGCTAAGTGGGCGCAGTGTTGGCACAGAGTGGGCATGGTGCTGGCCACGTGGCAGTGCTTAAGCCTGGGCTGGGATAGTAGGTCTGTGAGGTCTGGTTTTAACTCTGCGTGCCATTCTGATTTTTAATGAGGCATACAGTTGGCCGATCTGGACGGGAAGAGGAAATTAAGAGCACATTTTCTTCTTTTAAATGCACCCCACCCCCTGCTGCCATGGACTTAAGGCTGGAACCTCTCACGTACAGTACATCTGTGACAGTAATTCATCAGCTGACATCTAAGCTTTAATTTCATTTCTGCTATGAAATCATTCTTATTTTGTTAGTTCGCCATTACATGGAATTTCCAAAGCTCTCAGTCTCAGCACTCTCTGTTTGTAGTCACACAGTGGTGCGGCGGTGCTGCAACATATGCAAATATACTACTGTACTGCACTGTGGTACTGCATCTCTTTCAGGTATTCATACATTATCTGTTGATTGATCCTAATGGAAACCACCTGCTGAGCAATGCCAAAAGCCTTGAGAAATGTGAGGCGAAAGATCCTTTGAGACAAATCAGATCAGACCATTCTGTGTAACATACTTATCTCTAGTGACTAGTGCATGGTCAAGTGCAAAAGAGAACAATCAGAGCATTGGCGGTGGTTTGGCAAAATATATTTCTCAGGGTGTTAACAGAGTGTTGGTCAGAAATGAAAATGAATGTGGGAACATTCAGAGTAATCCTATTAGAGTAACCCTGTTCCATATAGACCGAGTTAACCAGTTGACGTTGCTGGTTCAGTGGACATTGCCTGCCACACCAACTGACGATAGAACAGGCTTCTCCAGTCAACAGAACAGTAATAACGAGGACAGTTCCTGTTCAGTTCTGCACCAGTTCACATCATTGATCCTGTATACACTGAGTGTACAAAACATTAGGAACACCTTCCTAGGGCTGACCCCATTTAGTCGACTGGTCGATTGTTTGGTCGATAGGCTGTTGGTCGACCGAGATTATTTTAATCGAGCAGTCGCAAATACAGTGAGGGAAAAAAGTATTTGATCCCCTGCTGATTTTGTACGTTTGCCCACTGACAAAGAAATTATCAATCTATAATTTTAATGGTAGGTTTATTTCAACAGTGAGAGACAGAATAACAACAAAAAAATCCAGAAAAACACATGTCAAAAATATTATAAATTGATTTGCATTTTAATGAGGGAAATAAGTATTTGACCCCTCTGCAAAACATGACTTTTTTTTCCCTCACTGTATATATATACAGTAATCCCTCGTTTATCGCGGGGGTTACGTTCGAAAATGACCCGCGATAAGTGAAATCCGCGAAATAGAAAACTTTTTTTTTTTACAATTAGCAACTATTACATGTATACAAATACAGTGACTCACGTGTAGGCCGTTTCACTGCTCTTCAGACTGGGCCGCTGCATCCTGACTGCGCTCTGCAGTGTTCTCTTCTTCTGAAGCCCGCGGTGCAGGTGTGTTTGTTCGGGAGAAGAACATAGTGATAGGCAGCTGTTGTCGATCTTTTTTCTTCTTTGCAAAAAAGATCCTTGTACACCGACATGCCACCATCGATTACGTTGGAGAACTGTAACGAACGGCTCATCAAAGGGTCCCATTCCTCAGCTACTCGCTTAAGTTCAGTGGCCATTCGCACCATGGTTGCTAAGCGACCAAGCGTTAGTCCTTCCTCCTCATCTCTCGTGTCCTCTTCTCCCTCTTCTCTTTCATCGTCGCTTTGTGGCTTTGTCATTTCTGCCAGCTCTGCATCGGTCAGCGGCTGTGCGTCTCCATCAATCAGGGCGTTTATGTCATCCGGACTCATGTCATTAAAGCCGTCTCCTCCAATCTGTTTAGCCAGATTCACAGCTGTTTCTACGGCAGAGTGGTGGACCTCGTCAAGCTGAGCCTCCGGTTGCGTTTTTGCACTGCCTCTGGCCATAGTTTTTTCCAGCAGGCCTTCAGAGTTTCCGTTTTCATTTCCTGAATGGCCCTCTGAATGTTTTGGAGACACGATGCGATGGTGTATCCACGCCAGTAGTCCTTCAGTGAGAAATCTTGATCCGAGTCCATAAGCGTCAACAAGATGTTGCAGGGTGTTGCGCGTATAGAGAGCCTTGAAAGCACGGATGACTCCTTGGTCCATGGGCTGAATCAGGGATGTAGTGTTTGGCGGCAGAAATTCGATTTGCACACCATCATATGCCAAATCATTACCGTGACCTCCGGCGTTGTCAAGGAGCAGAAGCACTTTAAAGTCCAGTCCCTTTCCTCTCAAATAACACTTGACCTCCGGGATGAAACAGTTTTTGAACCAATCCAGATTGAGCGCTTTTGTCATCCAAGCCTTTGCATTGTACATCCAGTAAACAGGCAAATCATCCTTATTTTTGTTTTTCAGCGCCCTGGGATTTTTAGACCTGTAAATCAGCCCCGGTTTAATCATGAAACCTGCGGCATTTCCGCACATAGCCAGGGTCAAACGGTCTTTGTGAACTTTAAATCCTGGGGCTTTGGCTTCTTCCTGCATGATGAAGGTGCGGGAGGGCATTCGTTTCCAAAATAAGGCAGTCTCATCCATGTTAAAAACTTGTTCGGGCTTATATCCCCCCTCCTCAATGATCGCCTTGAATTTATTGTTCACGAAGGCTTCTGCCTCAGCGGTATCCGCAGACGCCATCTCACCGTGCAGACAAACATTTTTAAGTCCAAAGCGTTTCTTAAACTTTTCAAACCAGCCCTTGCTTGCATTAAATGCGCTTGGCACTTTGTCAGCAGCACTTGCTGGGGGCCTGGCATCCTCTCCCACTGTGTCAGCAGCACTTGCTGAGGGCCCGGCATCCTCTCCCTCTTCCCCGTCACTGACAGCAAAGTTTTCATACAGCATTCTCGCTTTTGTGCAGATAACGTTTGTATCCAGGGTTATGTTTTTTTCCTGCAGTCATTAGTCCACAGAGCTAATGCCGTCTCCATCCGTACCATGGTCTTGTTGCGGACAGTTACAACCCTTTTTGCATTCGTATTAAAATTGACTGCTGCTGTCGTCCTTATGTTTTTTTCCTCCTTCTTTATGTAACGAACGGAAGATTCATTGATTCCGTAATGGCGAGCAACGGCTGCATAGCTTTACCTTCCCTTAGCATGTCCAGAAGTTTAACTTTATCTGAGATAGGTAGCATCTTCCGCCGTTTGGGCCCATCCGCAGGTGCTTTTGTCGGTCCAGGCCGTTTTGCCGACATTATGGGTTTAGGAGATGTTCGAAATTACAAGATAATTTGGCCAACTTAATGTAAATTTGCCAAGCTGTTTTATGTACGTCACATAACTGCACGAGACGACAAAATGATAGCACAATTGTAGCATGTTTTGATACAAGAAGCGGGAGTGAGTTTTTAGCGAATCAGAATGCAGAGCACAATGCACCAAAAAAAAAAAAATGCATTATGAAAATCCGCGAAATAGCGAATCCGCGATAAGTGAACCGCGAAGTGGCGAGGGATCACTGTATATATATAATTTTTTTTTATGGCACAGAAGACTGTCTGATTCGCGCCTGTCTCAGTGGACTAATCCAATGTTTGTTTGGTTACGCTAATTTGTTAATACATTCAATATATTATTATTACAGTGGACAAGTTGTTTGCGGACCACACAACCTAGGCTACACTTGTGAGGAACACGTTTTTGTTTTTTTCATTCCATTTACGAGTTGTCAATTTATTAATTGTCTTTTGTTTATAGCGTTCCTGTCAATGTTGAGTAAGGACGCACCTGATTATACATAGAAGTAGGCCTAGGATACCTGGCCTGCGCACAAATGTAGGCCTATAAATGTGCCCATTTGCGGACCTGATAGCATTTCTGATTGTCTTAACTCACCACCACTGTGGAGCTTCTCAAAGTAATTTTTTCTTCACCTCAAACAGCAACTAAACAAAGTCTGTTTTTACATCATTTGAGAATTACAATAGTTCCTCAACTTAGCCTATTTGAAAAATCTTTCCAGCTATCTTTCGATAACCACTCGGCTTGAAAGGGGAAAAAAATGTCATGCTCTGATCCAGTGGAAACGTAATAAAATAGTCCTACCTGATTACTTCTTATCCCTTGCGCAAATAGCCTACAACTATGTCTGTCCGGAGTGGGAAACTCTGAGGGCCCAGAATATTCTACAGTGACTCGCAAAAGTATTCATCCCCCTTGGCGTTCTTCCTATTTTGTTGCATTACAACCTGTAATTTAAATGGATTTTTATTTGGATTTCATGTAATGGACATACACAAAATAGTCCAAATTGGTGAAGTGAAATGAAAAAAATAACTTGTTTCAAAAAATTCTAAAAAATAAATAACGGAAAAGTGGTGCGTGCATATGTATTCAACCCCTTTGCTATGAAGCCCTTAAATAAGATCTGGTGCAACCAATTACCTTCAGAAGTCACGTAATTAGTTAAATAAAGTCCACCTTGTGTGCAATCTAAGTGTCACATGATCTCAGTATATATACACCTGTTCTGAAAGGCCCCAGAGTCTGCAATACAACTAAGCAAGGGGCCCCACCAAGCAAGCGGCACCATGAAGACCAAGGAGCTCTCCAAGCAGGTCAGGGACAAAGTTGTGGAGAAGTACAGATCAGGGTTGGGTTATAAAAAAATATCTGAAACTTTGAACATCCCACGGAGCACCATTAAATCCATTATTAAAAATGGAAAGAATATAGCACCACAACAAACCTGCCAAGAGAGGGCCAACCACCAAAACTCACGGACCAGGCAAGGAGGGCATTAATCAGAGAGGCAACAAAGAGACCAAAGATAACCCTGAAGGAGCTGCAAAGCTCCACAGCGGAGATTTGAGTATCTGTCCATAGGACCACTTTAAGCCGTACACTCCACAGAGCTGGGCTTTACGGAAGAGTGGCCAGAAAAAAGCCATTGCTTAAAATAAAAAATAAGCAAACACGTTTGGTGTTCGCCAAAAGGCATGTGGGAGACTCCCCAAACATATAGAAGAAGGTACTCTGGTCAGATGAGACTAAAATTGAGCTTTTTGGCCATCAAGGAAAACGCTGTCTGGCGCAAACCCAACACCTCTCATCAGCCAGAGAACACCATCCCACAGTGAAGCATGGTGGTGGCAGCATCATGCTGTGGGGACTGGGAAACTGGTCAGAATTGAAGGAATGATGGATGGCGCTAAATACAGGGAAATTCTTGAGGGAAACCTGTTTCAGTCTTCCAGAGATTTGAGACTGGACGGAGGTTCACCTTCCAGCAGGACAATGACCCTAAGCATACTGCTAAAGCAACACTCGAGTGGTTTAAGGGGAAACATTTAAATGCCTTGGAATGGCCTAGTCAAAGCCCAGACCTCAATCCAATTGAGAATCTGTGGAATTACTTAAAGATTGCTGTACACCAGCAGAACCCATCCAACTTGAAGGAGCTGGAGAAGTTTTGCCTTGAAGAATGGGCGGAAATCCCAGTGGCTAGATGTGCCAAGCTTATAGAGACATACCCCAAGAGACTTGCAGCTGTAATTGCTGCAAAAGGTGGCTCTGCAAAGTATTGACTTTGGGGGGGTGAATAGTTATGCATGCTCAATTTGTCTGTTTTTTTGTCTTATGTCTTGTTTTACAAGAAACAATTTTTTGCATCTTCAAAGTGGTATGTTGTGTAGATCAAATGATACAAACCCCCAAAAAATATATTTTAATTCCAGGTTGTAAGGCAACAAAATAGGAAAAGTGCCAAGTGGGGTGAATACTTTCGCAAGCCACTGTATATAATGTTGCAAGTTTGCTTCAGGCTGGACCCAAGTTAATAGTTGATACAATGTTTCAAGTTCCTTGCAGACAGGCCATGTGTAGCCAATGTGATGTATAGGATATTTATTTTTATCAGCAATAGAAGTTACTTTTAGAATTTGTATTAACCACATGATAATGATTTTGAGATATGAATCCTTTATTATAAATTAAATGAAACTGTCCCACGAAAATGTGCGTATGAAAATCATAACTGGCACGCAGATGGGTAGAAATGGTAAGATAAATTGGCACTCCAAATGGAAAAGGTTGCCGACCCCTGGTGTAGACTATTACCTACCGGCAGCTTCAGGAGCTTAATGGCAGTTTTTGTTCTTCTTCTGGTTAGGCTATCTTGATCTCTGGCCCCCTCTTGAGTCATTTGTGTGTCTTAATTATTTAATCACAGTGTGCTTAAAGCATAAGACGAGCTCAGTAGCCTACATATAGTTGATTTTATTAAAACACATAGAGTCTGTCTATATAGGAAAAACAACACCTTTTAAAATTTCAACCAATCAATTGGTCGAAAGAACAGATGACTCTAGGTCGACCAAGATTTTTTTTTGTCGGGGACAGCCCTACACCTTCCTAATATTGAGTTGCACCCCCTTTTGCACTCAGAACAGCCTCAATTTGTCGGGGCATGGACTACAAGGTGTCGAAAGCGTTCCACAGGGATGCTGGCCAACGTTGACTCCAATGCTTCCCACAGTTGTGTCAACTTGGCAGGATGTCTTTTGGGTGGTGGACCATTCTTGATACACAGGGAAACTGTTGAGCATGAAAAACCCAGCAGCGTTGCAGTTCTTGACACACTCAAACCGGTGCACCTGGCACCTACTATCATACCCCGTTCAAAGGCACTTAAATATTTTGTCTTGCCCATTCACCCTCTGAATGGCACGCATACACAATCCATGTGTCAATTGTCTCAAGGCTTAAAAATCCTTCTTTAACCTGTCTCCTCCACTTCATCTACACTGATTGAAGTGTATTTAACAGGTGACATTAATAAGGGATCAAAGCTTTCACCTGGATTCATCTGGTCAGTCTACTCTTTGTCATGGAAAGAGCAAGTGTTCCTAATGTTTGTTCACTTAGTGTATGTCATCAATCAATCACACAGACTAGCCTAGATTGTAGACGTTTTCTATGTATACTGTCAGACAGACTAGCTCCTCAGAACTTGAATTAAAGTTTCAAATGTCTAGAGAATCTAGCCACATTGATCCACTACTCAGTTCATCAGACCAAGCTCTGGTCAGCTCTCTAGGTTCATCCTAGTACACACAGGGGACCACAGAGGGATGTTCGGCCACTACCTAACCCTCTGAAGACAAAGAAAGAACATTAAGATGATCCCTAAACCAGGAACAATCTTCTCTAGGTGCAACAATCATGTTGTAGCAGCGGCATCTCCAATCCACTCTGAACATGGGCCTGTATTGTCTAGCTGGCTGCCAGTACAGGGGGTTTACTGTCTGTACCCAGGGATAACTAATGACTGGTGCAGTGGGCCACCATGGTAACACGCACTCTCTCTCTCTCTCTCTCTCTCGCCCTCTCTCTCTCACTCACTCTCTCTCGCTCTCTCTATCTCTCTCTCTCTCTCTCTCCCTCCTTCTCTCTTTCACTCACTCTCTCTCGCTCTCTATCTCTCTCTCTCTCTCTCTCCCTCCTTCTCTCTTTCACTCCTCTCTCTCTCTCTCTCTCTCTCTCTCTCTCTCTCTCTCTCTCTCTCTCTCTCTCTCTCTCTCTCTCCCTCCCTCCCTCTCTCTCTATATCTCTCAATTTCAATTCCATTTTCAATTTAAGGGCTTTATTGGCATGGGAAACGTATGTTAACATTGCCAAAGCAAGTGAAGTAGATAGTAAACGAAAGTGAAATAAACAATAAATATTAACAGTAAAAATTACACTCAGAAGTTCCAAAAGAATAAAGACATTTCAAATGTCATATTATGTATATATACAGTGTTGTAACAGTGTACAAATAGTTAAAGTACAAATGGGAAAATAAATAAACATAAAAATTGGTATTTACAATGGTGTTTGTTCTTCACTGGTTGTCCTTTTCTTGTGGCAACAGGTCACAAATATTGCTGCTGTGATGGCACACTGTGGTATTTCACCCAGTAGATAAGGGAGTTTATCAGAATTGGGTTTCTTTTCGAATTCTCTGTAATCTGAGGGAAATATGTGTCTCTAATATGGTTATGCATTTGGCAGGAGGTTAGGAAGTGCAGCTCAGTTTCCACCTCATTTTATGGACAGTGTGCACATAGCCTGTCTTCTCTTGAGAGCCATGTCTGCCCACGGCGGCCTTTCTCAATAGCAAGGCTATGCTCACTGAGTTTGTACATAGTCAAAGCTTTCCTTAAGTTTGGGTCAGTCACAGTGGTCAGGTAACCACTGTGTACTCTCTGTTTAGAGCCAAATAGCATTCTAGTTTGCTCTGTTTTTTTGTTAATTCTTTCCAATGTGTCAAGTAATTCTCTTTTTGTTTCCTCATGATTTGGTTGGGTCTAATTATGTTGTTGTTGTTGTTGTTGTCCTGGGGCTCTGTAGGGTCTGTTTGTGTTTGTGAACAGAGCCCAAGGACCAGCTTACTTATGGGACTCTTCTCCAAGTTCATCTCTCTGTAGGTGATGGCTTTGTTATGGAAGGTTTGGGAATCGCTTCCTTTTAAGTGGTTATAGAATTTAACGGCTCTTTTCTGGATTTTGATCATTAGCGGGTATCGGCCTAATTCTGCTCTGCATGCATTATTTTGTGTTTTTCGTTGTACATTGAAGATATCTTTGCAGAATTCTGCATGCAGAGTCTCAATATAGTGTTTGTCCCATTTTGTGAATTCTTGGTTGGTGAGTGAACCCCAGACCTCACAACCATAAAGGGCAATGGGTTCTATAACTGATTCAAGTATTTTTAGCCAGATCCTAATTGGTATGTCAAATTTTATGTTCCTTTTGATGGCATAGAAGCCCCTTCTTGCCTTGTCTCTCAGATCGTTCACAGCTTTGTGGAAGTTACCTGTGGAGCTGATGTTTAGGCCGAGGTATGTATAGTTTTTTGTGTGCTCTAGGGCAACGGTGTCTAGATGGAATTTGTATTTGTGGTCCTGGCAACTGGACCTTTTTTGGAACACCATTATTTTTGTCTTACTGAGATTTACTGTCAGGGCCCAGGTCTGACAGAATCTGTGCAGAAGATCTAGGTGCTGCTGTAGGCCCTCCTTGGTTGGTGACAGAAGCACCAGATCATCAGCAAACAGTAGACATTTGACTTCAGAGTCTAGTAGGGTGAGGCCGGGTGCTGCAGACTGTTCTAGTGACCTCGCCAATTCGTTGATATATATGTCGAAGAGGGTGCGGCTTAAACTGTATCCCTGTCTCCCCCCACGTTCCTGTGGAAAGAAATGTGTGTGTTTTTTGCCCATTTTAACTGCACACTTGTTGTTTGTGTACATGGATTTTATAATGTCGTATGTTTTTCCCCCAACTCCACTTTCCATCAATTTGTATAGCAGACCCTCATGCCAAATTGTGTGAAAAGCTTTTTTGAAATCAACAAAGCATGAGAAGACTTTGCCTTTGTTTTGGTTTGTTTGTTTGTCAATTAGGGTATGCAGGGTGAATACGTGGTCTGTCGTATGGTAATTTGGTAAAAAGCCAATTTGACATTTGCTCAGTACATTGTTTTCACTGAGGAAATGAACTAGTCTGCTGTTAATGATAATGCAGAGGATTTTCCCAAGGTTGCTGTTGACGCATATCCCACGGTAGTTATTGGGGTCAAATTTGTCTCCACTTTTGTGGATTGGGGTGATCAGTCTTTGGTTCCAAATATTGGGGAAGATGCCAGAGCTAAGAATGATGTTAAAGAGTTTAAGTATAGCCAATTGGAATTTGTGGTCTGTATATTTTATCATTTCATTGAGGATACCATCAACACCACAGGCCTTTTTGGGTTGGAGGGTTTGTATTTTGTCCTGTAGTTCATTCAATGTAATTGGAGAATCCAGTGGGTTCTGGTAGTCTTTAATAGTTGATTCTAAGATTTGCATTTTATCATGTATATTTTTGTTGTTGTTTGTTCTTTGTTATAGGGCCAAAAAGATTGGAGAAGTGGTTTACCCATACATCTCCGTTTTGGATAGATAGCTCTTCGTGTTGTTGTTTGTTTAGTGTTTTCCAATTTTCCCAGAAGTGGTTAGAGTCTATGGATTCTTCAATTACATTGAGCTGATTTCTGACATGCTGTTCCTTTTTTTTCCGTAGTGTATTTTTTTTTATTGTTTTAGTGATTCACTATAGTGAAGGCGTAGGCTCAGGTTTTCTGGGTCTCTATGTTTTTGGTTGGATAGGTTTCTCAATTTCTTTCTTAGGTTTTTGCATTCTTCATCAAACCATTTGTCACTGTTATTACTTTTCTGTTAGAGATTTTTAGATTTGATAGGGAAACTGTTTAGGTTTTCTACTGCCAAGTTTACACCTTCACTATTACAGTGGAACGTTTTGTCCAGGAAATTGTCTAAAAAGATTGAATTTGTTGTTGCCTAATTGTTTTTTGGTAGGTTTCGACACTACTTTCCTTCCATCTATAGCATTTCTTAATATTATTCAGTTCCTTTGGCTTTGATGCCTCATGGGCAATGATGCCATCATTGAGTATTGCTCTGTTCAAGTAGACTGTGATTTTGCTGTGGTCTGATAGGGGTGTCAGTGGGCTGACTGTGAACGCTCTGAGAGACTCTGGGTTGAGGTCAGTGATAAAGTAGTCGACAGTACTACTGCCAAGAGATGAGCTATTGTCACGCCCTGGCTCTGGGGACTCTAGTATGTTGAGCCAGGGTGTGAGTTTTCATTTGTTTGTCATTCTAGTTTAGAATTTCTATGTTGGCCTGTGTGGTTCTCAATCAGAGGCAACGTGTATCAGCTGTTGCTTGTTGTCTCTGATTGAGAACCATACTTAAGCAGCCAGTTTTCCCACAGTGTTTGTGGGATCTTGTTCCAAGTAGATTGTGTTTGATCCAAGGGCGTCACGTTATCGTTTTGTTGTTTTGTTCGTGTGATCTTTATTTAATAAATATGTTCGCAAATAACGCTGCACATTGGTCCTCTGTTCCTGACGATCGTGACAGAAGATCCCACCAAAACTGGACCAAGCAGCGTGTCCAGGAGCCATCGCCAGGGGAATCGCTAGCGGATCTCCGTGGCAACCTCGACTGGGTCAAGCCTAGTGAAGAGCGGAGAGGGTGGACTTGGGAGCAGTGGAGGAAGAGTCTCGACTGGGTCAAGCCAAGTGAAGAGCAGAGAGGTTGGACATTGGAGCAGTGGAGGAAGAGTCTGGCGAGAGATAGGGAGGCTTGGTCCACGGGGAGGAGAGACACCCATACATTTTTTAGGGGGGGGCTCACGCCGTGGACGACAGGGCAGCAGGAGGCCGCGATAGAGCGGTCCAGCGGGTTGGCAGAGGAGGCCGCCAGGTTAAGGGGGCCACTGGTCACTAAGGGGAAGGAGTAGAGGCACGGCGAGAGGTACTGGGGTGTGTTACCAGTCCGGCCCGTTCCTGATCCCCGCGTAGGGCCAGTGGTGTGTGTCCCCAGTACGGTCCGGCCTGTTCCTGTCCCTCGCATCGAGCCTGTGGTGCGCGTCGCCAGCCCAGTCCGGCCTGTTCCTGCTCCCCGCATCGAGCCTGTGGTGCGCCGCCAGCCCGGTCCGGCCCGTTCCTGCTCCCCGCACCAAGTCAGTGGTGCGCTCGTCAGCCCGGTCCGCCCGTTCCTGCTCCCGCACAAAGTCAGTGGTGCGCCGTCAGCCCGGTCCGGCCCGTTCCTGCTCCCCGCACCAAGTCAGTGGTGCGCTCAGTCAGCCCGGTCCGGCCCGCTCCTGCTCCCCGCACCAAGTCAGTGGTGCGCCCGTCAGCCCGGTCCGGCCCGCTCCTGCTCCCCGCACCAAGTCAGTGGTGCGTTTCGTCAGCCCGGTCCGGCCCGCTCCTGCTCCCCGCACCAAGTCAGTGGTGCGCTTCGTCAGCCCGGTCCGGCCCGCTCCTGCTCCCCACACCAAGTCAGTGGTGCGCTTCGTCAGCCCGGTCCGGCCCGTTCCTGCTCCCCGCACCAAGTCAGTGGTGCGTTTCGTCAGCCCGGCTCGGCCCGTTCCTGCTCCCCACACCAAGCCAGTGGTGTGCGTCGTCGGTCCGGCACAGCCCGTGCCTGTTCCACCGGTGCCTGGTTCGGCACAGGTCAACTGCTTTACGCCGGAGCTAGAGCAATCCGCTCCACCAGTGTGCAGTCCAGCTCCGGTCAGCAGGGCCAGACCCGACCAGGGGTACTTTGGGGGTTAGAGAGGGAGTGGGGGATCATGCCCGAGCCGGATCCGCCGCCAAGGCGGAGTGCCCACCCGGTCCCTCCCCTGTGGTGTTTGGTTGGCGCGGTCGGAGTCCGCGCCTTTGGGGGGGGGGGTACTGTCACGCCCTGGCTCTGGGGACTCTAGTATGTTGAGCCAGGGTGTGAGTTTTCATTTGTTTGTCATTCTAGTTTAGAATTTCTATGTTGGCCAGTGTGGTTCTCAATCAGAGGCAACGTGTATCAGCTGTTGCTTGTTGTCTCTGATTGAGAACCATACTTAAGCAGCCAGTTTTCCCACAGTGTTTGTGGGATCTTGTTCCAAGTAGGTTGTGTTTGATCCAAGGGCGTCACGTTATCGTTTTGTTGTTTTGTTCGTGTGATCTTTATTTAATAAATATGTTTGCAAATAACGCTGCGCATTGGTCCTCTGTTCCTGACGATCGTGACAGCTATAGGTGTACCTACCATAGGAGTCCCCTCGAAGCCTATCATTGACTATGTACATACCCAGTGTGTGACAGAGCTGCAGGAGTTGTGACCCGTTTTTGTTGGTTATGTTGTCGTAGTTGTGCCTAGGGGGGCATATGGGGGAGGGAATGCTGTCACCTCCAGGTAGGTGTTTGTCCCCCTGTGTGCTGAGGGTGTCAGGTTCTTGTCCAGTTCTGGCATTTAGGTCGCCACAGACTAGTACATGTCCCTGGGTCTGGAAATGATTGATTTCCCCTCCAGGATGGAGAAGCTGTCTTCATTAAAGTATGGGGATTCTAGTGGGGGATATAGGTAGCACACAGGAGGACATTTTTCTCTGTTGAGATAATTTCCTTTTGAATTTCTAGCCAAATGTAAAATGTTCCTGTTTTGATTAATTTAATAGAGTGAGTTAGGTCTGCTCTATCTCTCTCTCTCTCTCACTCTCTGTCTCTCACTCTCTCTCTCTAACTCTCAGTGGAGAGCCAGCAGATTACAGGCGTCCTGAAGCCACCCAGTGTCCAATGCACACACACACACACACGGCTCACACACTTATCCCTGTCTCTCAAGCCTAGTCGTATGCTCCTGCATCATTTTCCCTCTATAGTTGACAGCAGCGAAAGGGCTGATAGTACTCTGTGTGCCGAGGAATGTCAGTAACCTAGCAACGGGGTCTGAAGTGACAGATCGCTCTGTTGGTCAGGGATGGCTGGCTATTACAGTGCTCTGCTGCTGGGATGGAGCTGGTGGTGGTGGAGGTGGTGGTGGTATGACTTAGTGCTGCTATAGCCAGGCTATATCTGGGCCATTCATTCATCCTGATATGAAGTATGCATGTGATGTGGCAGGTTATAGAGCAGGGCTCCCCAATAGGTGGCCCATGCGTGATTTTATTCCCCCACCCCACCCCCAGTTGTTGGACATAAAAATCACCAGGAAATCAGCTCAAAGTGATTGTAATTGAGAAAATCTGTTCCCAAGGATTCCCACGCATAAATACAGTGGTATTATGTGATCGTATCCCAATGAAATCATGGTTTGAAATTATTCTGTTTTTGTAAAATACTATATCTGTTTGGGCTTCTTGCGGTCAATTTGCAGTGTACAAATTATTTATAACTATGTTCTGCCAAACCCCGACCATCCGCTCAGGAAGAAAATCGGTCCGCGAATGAATGTAATTGGGGACCCCTGTCATAGAGGAAGCATCTGTTGTGGGCGGAAAGGAAAAGGGCAGTAGAATAGAGAGAGTAGAAGTCGATGAGGAGGACACATGTTCCATTACAGGTACTCTGTGTTCTCTATGAGCTCTCTCTGCTGAGACGATACCCTGAGTATGAGTCATTCTATGTGCGTCCCACATGGCACCCTATTCTATTGGCCCTGGTCAAAAGTAGGGCACTAGGTAATAGGGTGCCATTTGGGACGCATCTACTGAGTTACCCTTCTAATGGAGCACAACCTGGTCCTCCTGGCCTACAGTGCCTTGCAAAAGTATTAATCCCCCTTTGCGTTTTTCTTATTTTGTTGCATTACAACCTGTAATTTAAATGGATTTGTATTTGTATTTCATGTAATGGACATACACAAAATAGTCCAAATTGGTGAAGTGAAATGAAAAAAATTACTTGTTTAAAAAAATTCTAAAAAATAAATGACGGAAAAGTGGTGCGTGCGTATGTATTCACCCCCTTTGCTATGAAGCCCCTAAATAAGATCTGGTGCAACCAATTACCTTCAGAAGTCACATAATTAGTTAAATAAAGTCCACCTGTGTGCAATCTAAGTGTCACATGATCTCAGTATATATACACCTGTTCTGAAAGGCCCCAGAGTCTGCAACACCACTAAGCAAGGGGCACCACCAAGCAAGCAGCACCATGAAGACCAAGGAGCTCTCCAAGCAGGTCAGGGACAAAGTTGTGGAGAAGTACAGATCAGGGTTGGGTTATAAAAAAATATCTGAAACTTTTCAACATCCCACGAAGCACCATTAAATCCATTATAAAAATATAAAAAAGAATATGGCACCACAACAAACCTGCCAAGAGTGGGCCGCCCACCAAAACTCACGGACCAGGCAAGGAGGGCATTAATCAGAGAGGCAACAAAGAGACCAAAGATAACCCTGAAGGAGCTGCAAAGCTCCACAGCGGATTGGAGTATCTGTCCATAGGACCACGTTAAGCCGAACACATCTGTGGTATGACTTAAAGATTGCTGTACACCAGCGGAACCCATCCAACTTGAAGGAGCTGGAGCAGTTTTATCTTGAAGAATGGGAAAAAATCCCAGTGGCTAGATGTGCCAAGCTTATAGAGACATGCCCCAAGAGACTTGCAGCTGTAATTGCTGCAAAAGGTGGCTCTACAAAGTATTGACTTTGGGGGGGATGAAGAGTTATGCACGTTCAAGTTTTCTATTTTTTAGTCTTATTTCTTGTTTGTTTCACAATAAAAAAGATTTTGCATCTTCAAAGTGGTAGGCATGTTGTGTAAATCAAATGATACAAGCCCCCCAACAATCCATTTTAATTCCAGGTTGTAAGGCAACAAAATAGGAAAAATGTCAAGGGGGGTGAATACTTTCACAAGCCACTGTATTTATAGAGCTGGACTTGGCTTCACCTATCCTACCTCATCAGCAAAACCAACGTCCCACATATGGAAGCAGTGAATAGAAGTAGTTAGTGCCTGTTTTCACTGTCTGACTGTGGGGTCTCTATTCTCTAACAATAGCGTTAAGCTAAAACTCTGCACTCACATCCTCGCCTATAGTCAAAACTTTATTCTCGGCAGCAGAGTAAATGGAAACTTTACATTTGGAGGCCGTCGCTAACCCACATGATGGTTAACCGCATCCTGCTCAAGCAAACTTGTAAAGTTGTGATGCTGCTGTGAGATAGCCTTCATGCTGTTGTGTGTCTGTGTTAACCACCAAGGTAGCTTGCTAGCTAATGGGGGCAGAGTGTTGCACTTACTTACAACAACATGTGCAGTAGTGATGGGAAGTTCAGCTCTTTTTACTGACTCAGATCTTTTTGACTCGTTCAGTCAAAAGAACAATACTTTCCACTCATTTAGTTCATTTGAGTCAGTAATGCCCAGAGCACGCAGGACCCCCTACCGGCAAACGATGAACTGAAAACGGTTTTAGCTAGATGGTATACCATTTTTGTCAGAATTGACTTTCGTAGCAGGTTAGGAGAACTTACGCAGCAGGTTAGGAGAATTAACATAGCAGGTTAAGATAAATATGTTAAGGTTAGGAAAAGGGTGAGCTAAAATCCAAAAATAAATCTGCTTTTGATGTCAATTTGACAAAAGCTGTATCCCATCTAGACATGACCACTTGAAATAGTCATGATTCTACAAGCCTCTCATTCACATATCGTTCACCATAAGGGGCTTATTGGCAGTGGCGGACTTACATTAGACAGAAAAGGCAATTGCCTCAGGCCTCACATCATCAAGGGGCCTCAAGAGCTGGGCATAATAAAAGTAAGTAAAACTAGTAATCTTTTTCTTATATATACACTGAACAAAAATATAAACGCAACATGTAAAGAGTTGGTCCCATGTTTTATGAGCTGAAATTAAAGATCCCAGAAATGTTCTTTCTCTCAAATTTTGTGCACAAATGTGTTTACATCCCTGTTAGTGAGCAGTTCTCCTTTGCCAAGATAATCCATCCACCTGACAGGTGTGGCATATCAATAACCTGATTAAACAGCATGATCATTACACAGGTGCTCCTTGTGCTGGGGACAATAAAAGATCACTCTAAAATGTGCAGTTTTGTCACACAACACAATGCCACAGATCTCTCAAGTTCTGTGGGAGTGCGCAATTGACTTGCTGACTGCAGGAATGTCCACCAGAACTGTTGCCAGATAATTAAATGTTCATTTCTCTACCATAAGCCGCCTCCAACATCATTTTAAAGAATTTGGCAGTACGTCCAACTGGCCTCACAACCGCAGACCACTTGTAACCACGCCAGCCCAGGACCTCCACATCCAGCTTCTTCACCTGCGGAATCGTCTGAGACCAGCCACCCGGACAGCTGATGAAACTGTGGGTTTGCACAAACAAAGAATTTATGCACAAACCATCTCAGGAAAGCTCATCTGCGTGCTCATCGTCATCACCAGGGTCTTGACCTGACTGCAGTTTGGCGTCATAACCGACTTCAGTGGGCAAATGCTCACCTTCGATGACCACTGGCAGGCTGGAGATGTGTGCTTTTCACGGAAGAATCCCAGTTTCAACTGTACCGGGCAGATGGCAGTCAGCGTGTATGGCGTCGTGTGGGAGAGCGGTTTGCTGATGTCAACGTTTTGAACAGAGTGGCCCATGGTGGCGGTGGAGTTATGGTATGGGCAGGAATAAGACACGGACAACGAACACAATTGCATTTTATCGATGGCAATTTGAATGCACAGAGATACCATGACGAGATCCTGAGGCCCATTGTCGTGCCATTCATCCGCCGCCATCACCGCATGATAATACACGGCCCCATGTCGCAAGGATCTGTACACAATTCCTGGAAGCTGAAAATGTCCCAGTTCTTCCATGGCCTGCATACTCACCAGACATGTCACCCATTGAGCATGTTTGGGATGCTCTGGATTTTCGGCGGTGCTGGGGGATGGAATGGACGGGCCCTGATCCAAACGTCCGCGGGTGGCCAACAGGTTATCCAGCCGTATCGATAGATCCACCAGCTGGTCGAGGGTAAGGGTGGTGTCCCTGCATGCCAGCTCCCGACGAACGTCCTCACGTAGACTACACCGGTAATGGTCGGTCAAGGCCCTCTCATTCCATCCCGCACTGGCCGCCAAAGTCCTGAAGTCCAGTGCGAAGTCCTGTGCGCTCCTCTTCCCCTGTCTGAGGTGGAACAAGCGTTCCCCCGCCGCTCTCCCCTCAGGTGGATGATCGAAGACCGCCCGGAAGCGGCGGGTGAAATCCTCATAGCGAACCAATGCTGCATCTATTCCTCCCCATTCGGCGTTGGCCCACTCAAGCGCTCTCCCCGACAGACAGGAGATGAGGGCGGACACGCTCTCGTATCCCGAGGGAGCCGGGTGGATAGTCGCCAGGTAGAGCTCCACCTGGAGCAGCCGCCCGCACAAGGAGAGGCACCAACTTCGGCGGAAGTCGTGACAGTTCTCTCTGCTACCGCACGGCAAACGGTACCGATGCACCAAGTTTGGAACCAACAGGACCCTGAACAGCTTCTACCCCCAAGCCATAAGACCAAATAACCAAATAGCTACCCGGACTATCTGCATTGACCATTTTTGCACTAACTCTTATGACTCATCACATATGCTGCTGCTACTTATTATTATCTATGCTGTTGCCTAGTCACTTTACCCCAACATAAACAGTACCAGTCAAAAGTTTGGACACACCTACTCATTCAAGGGTTTTTCTTTATTTTTACTATTTTCTACATTGTAGAATAATAGTGAAGACATCAAAACTATGAAATAACACATATGGAATCATGTAGTAACCAAAAAAGTGTTAAACAAAACAAAATATATTTTATATTTTATATTCTTCAAAGTAGCCACCCTTTGCCTTGATGACAGCTTTGCACACTCTTGGCATTATCTCAACCAGCTTCATGAGGTAGTCACCTGGAATGCATTTCAATTAACAGGTGTGCCTTGTTAAAAGTTAATTTGTGGAATTTATTTCCTTCTTAATGCGTTTGAGCCAATCAGTTGTGTTGTGACAAGGTAAGGTGGTATACAGAAGACAGCCCTATTTGTACATTTGTTGATTGCTTGGCATACAAATACGATTATTTCTAGGTATATTTGAAACTAGGTCTAGTTGTGGCTGCAACCGGACTAGATTGTGAACGACTCTTGGCAGAATGTATTACTTGACTGCCATGAGGATGATAAGCACAATATCGTTCGCGAACTGCAGCACCCCGAACGATTCGTTCTCGAGTTCGAGTTTGTTGAGCAGAAGCTGTGTATGTTTGGTTCTACAAAGCTGTGTCCATCATAACGTTCAATAATCAATTAATTGCATTCATTCTTGCACCATGTAGTTCTAAACAGGTATTTTTCTTCTTTATGCTGGTTGCAGCATGATCTATTTTGCCTGAAAATATTGTTGGTTGGAGCACATTTCCGGAGTCACCGGTGGAGCGCGTATTAATCCTGCTGTAGAATTCATTGCGGACAGCTGGTCAAACGAACAACTAAAATGAACGAGTCACTCAGAAAAACGAATCATGACTCTGGAATCAGTAAAAAGAGTCATTCAAAAATAATGAGTCGCTTCCTTCTGCCTGACACACAAAAGCACAAGATGTTTACTTCCTTATTCCTAAAAAATCTGTTGAGGCTGGATGATTTTCCCTTTCTTAATGCCATGCCCAATGCTAAATTCCTTTTCATTTCAGACCTCTAACGTTAGGCCTCCATTTTGTGGTCCTCTGCAGCTCATTTGGTAGAGCATGGCACTTGCAATGCCAGGATTGTGGGTTTGTTTCCCAGGACCACCAATACGTAAAATGTATGCACACATGACTGTAAGTTGCTTTGGATAAAAGCATCTGTTAAATGGCATTTATTATTATATTATTATATTATTTTAGTTTAGACATAAGTTTAGACATAGTTTAGGTTTCTGCTACTGTGAGAAAAGAAAGGAAATCACATCTGTGCAGTATACTTAAACAACAGGAGCAGTAGATTTGCGTAAGCTGTCTCAGACCAGTAACCTCACTGTCTTTGTGTGTTGTTCAGCCCACCATGCATTCAAATAAGATGTATCAACACTGTGCCTGCTTCCATAGCCCATAGCCTTTTGTTTTATTGTGATGAAAACAGAGGAACTGGGCAAATTGCAACAATGTGTCTTATCAATGCTTTACTTCTTTGAGTCTACTAACTGTGCTGCGCGCAATTAGTCTTGCAACCCTTGCAGGAGATGCTCGGAAGCCCAATAGTGTCATGACACGTGCCTGTGTCAACATAATTTTTTATATACGTATATTATCCATAAACTCCCTTTTATGAAGGGTGACCTGGCTGAGATTGCTAGGGCCTTGGCAACGGCTTGGATAGGTGGTATAATGCTGTTGATTTATAACGGGCCCTCCCTGGGGGAGCCAGAGGGTGGAGGTCAGGGGTCACGTCACAGACACAGCTGCATTGTTAACACAAGGTCAGCTGGCAGCATACTTCTGGAGGGCTCGCATCAGGGATCAGCCATTTCACGTTATTCCATGACATGGTTTCAAAATTACATGTTTTTATTTAAGCTGGCATGCCTGGCAAGCTCCATTTAGGGGACGATTGTATTTACGTCACTGTAAAAATGTTTTTATTCATCCTCTGCTTTTATGCTTGTCATTCGGCCAATAATTTACTTAGTCCTATGTTTTCAAACATCTCTTTGAAATGTAACACAGAACACACACATATTAAGTGGTTGATAAACCTACAGTAGTTTCCTATGTTATCATGCAATGAGAAAATAGCAGTGGAATAACTACAGTAATAGTGGATTGTGTTTTAAATGCATAATAACACAATGCTGGTACTTGATTCTTAGCCTGATTAAACACCAACTAACGGTTTCCACTAACTGCAGTCCCAGGGAGAGAAAGCAGGGAAGCCACATTGCTAATCCCTGACCAGAGCGTATTAGGCTGGGCTCATGCAGGCTAACAGCTAAGGGCTCAGGACGGCTGAAGGCTGAGCCTCAGTGGTCAGAGCAGCAGTCCTCCCAGCCAGCCAGGCAGGCAGTTTCTCTCCTCTCCCTCTCTGCTCTTTGGGTTAGTGCTAGTCAGGTCCCCTCAGTCCCTCCTTCAGCACCACTCTGAATGCCACAACTGACACTGAGTGACCCTGACACAATGGTGCCAGCCCAGGCCCCTCCCATTCACCCAGCGCAGTGCAGCCTAACCTGTGCTGCCCTGGCCTTTGACTGACAGGAGCAGGCAGGGCAGAGGACAGTGGCCTTCCTCGGGAGTTGGAGGAGGAGGAGGAGGAAGATGACTCAGTGTTGTGATCCTGGCTCAGCCAGTGGAAAGAGACTTGAAGGAAGGAACGAGCGATGCGCCTCTCAGAGACTCAGGGGAGAAGGGTTATCCACAGTTTTGACAGCTCACAGTTTCATAATCCCACCCAGAGAGGCAGCCTCCGATGCCCTAAAGCAGCTTGCTGAAATGAACCAAAAACAGTGGGGAGAAAAACAGCATTCCACGCTGTATTCCGGGAGGAAACGCATTAACGTCACACAACTTCACTGTCTCACTTATCCTCTGTATTTTATGGCTGTGGCAGAGAGAGTCAAGGCTACAGAGGCTTATCTGCTCTTCTTATCTTCACCCCAGGAAGCAGCGTTAGACACTGAGGAGCTTATTGTGGGGGGGATAGAGTGGTCCCTGCTTGTTTTTTAATTACGGAGCTTGGCGCATCCTCCAGCAGACCTCCTGGTGGGCACGCGCTGGGAAAAAGAGCCATGGAACAAGATAATCCAGCCCAGATACACACAGCTAATACACTGACTCGCATTCCCTTTGAAAGACTTGCTATGTGTGCTCAAGGCTGCTATGTGCTTGTTTGGATTTAAAGGAGAAATACGTTTTGTATTGAGTATTGACCTCAAAGAGACTCTGAACAGTGGATTGGTTAGTCTGTGTGTTGCTGATCAAGGTAACAGCAGGATAAACCTTCTTATTAGGACTAATCCGTTTTATATCTCACAAGATTCCTGATCTAAATGGGAGCTTCCATGCTGTTTTCCTTTCATTCAGAGTAAGCCACGGAGTGGGCGGGAAACTGACCTCAGTTGCTTGGCGGGTTAGGAAGGGGTGGTAGACACTTTTTTTCAGGTCTGGGGGGGGCAGATAGAGATGTGGGGTGCAACATGGTGGGGGTGGTTTGGGGGAACTGTAGTGCTGAGTGATTAGTGGTTTTTGAAGTCAGTTCGGTTTTGGTTTGATTATTAAAAAATAATCACGTTTTTGATTTCGGTTTAGATTATTTGGGTTGAATGCTGTAACACAGAATAAAACAATTCAGAAAAGTC
Source organism: Coregonus clupeaformis (assembly GCF_020615455.1). Taxonomy (NCBI): domain Eukaryota; kingdom Metazoa; phylum Chordata; class Actinopteri; order Salmoniformes; family Salmonidae; genus Coregonus; species Coregonus clupeaformis. Next base: position 40,635 of record NW_025536544.1, read on the forward strand.
CCATGATGGTAGTGACTGCCCATTACTGCTTATCACTTATTAACCATCATTTATTCACATTCCTTTACTTTGTTGTGTATATTACATTTGTTTTATTTGATGACTTTATTATTTAATTCCAAGTCATCATCTCATCTCTATAAGAGCTGCTGCCAATGCTGTCTGACAAAATCACTAATTCAACGTAAATAAGGCATACTTTTATGACTGCTGAATATCAACTATCAATTACTTAGATCATGTATTTGCAGATAGAGATACCTTGTGAAGCAACAGCTGCTCTCTATATCCACTCACGATCGCCTCTTGAACTGAATATATGAAAATATATGAGTTTGAAGATTGTACCTGTAACCCCCCCCAACGAAACAATGACAAAATAAGTACAAATTTGGTCAACAAAAAAAAATAGTAAGCCATGGAGAGGGAGAATGTAAAATGGAGCTAGTGAGGCCAGCCAGCCCTCTCTTTGGGCTCTGCGACTCCTGGGAGGTTTCGGAGAGGTTTGGATCCTGCCTGCTCCTCCAGCAGTGTTATTGTGCCTGATTGTTTCCTCAGGGCCGTGCCAGGTGACCCCTGAAACCCAGCGGCAGTGGGCCAGTCCGTCCTGAACAAGAGCTCTCTCTCCTCACAGAGACACAGCCAGATCTGTCATACCCGGAAGCAGCGCACCACAGCACTCTCTCTCTCTGCCAGCTGATGATGAATAACATCACACCAGGCCATCGCATGTGATCAGAGGGATCTGATGCGCCAGACAGTCTGATCAGAATCCTAAACATACAGTATAAAAAATTATTACGAGGATCTCTGTCAGACTGTTAGTGCAGTGATTTGGATTAATCCCATGGCTCGCCTTGCAGCTGTTGTGATAATTGAGCTGCTAGTGCTTACATATACAGTGGGGGAAAAAAGTATTTAGTCAGCCACCAATTGTGCAAGTTCTCCCACTTAAAAAGATGAGAGAGGGGCCTGTAATTTTCATCATAGGCACACGTCAACTATGACAGACAAAATGAGAAAAAAATATCCAGAAAATCACATTGTAGGATTTTTTATGAATTTATTTGCAAATTATGGTGGAAAATAAGTATAAGTTTCTCAATACTTTGTTATATACCCTTTGTTGGCAATGACACAGGTCAAATATTTTCTGTAAGTCTTCACAAGGTTTTCACACACTGTTGCTGGTATTTTGGCCCATTCCTCCATGCAGATCTCCTCTAAAGCAGTGATGTTTTTGGGGCTGTCGCTGGGCAACACGGACTTTCAACTCCCTCCAAAGATTTTCTATGGGGTTGAGATCTGGAGACTGGCCAGGCCACTCCAGGACCTTGAAATGCTTCTTACAAAGCCACTCCTTCGTTGCCCGGGCGGTGTGTTTGGGATCATTGTCATGCTGAAAGACCCAGCCACGTTTCATCTTCAATGCCCCTTGCTGATGGAAGGAGGTTTTCACTCAAAATCTCACAATACATGGCCCCATTCATTCTTTCCTTTACACGGATCAGTCGTCCTGGTCCCTTTGCAGAAAAAACAGCCCCAAAGCATGATGTTTCCACCCCCATGCTTCAGTAGGTATGGTGTTCTTTGGATGCAACTCAGCATTCTTTGTCCTCCAAACACGATCGAGTTGAGTTTTTACCAAAAAAGTTCTATTTTGGTTTCATCTGACCATATGACATTCTCCCAATCCTCTTCTGGATCATCCAAATGCACTCTAGCAAACTTCAGACGGGCCTGGACATGTACTGGCTTAAGCAGGGGGACACGTCTGGCACAGCAGGATTTGAGTCCCTAGCGGCGTAGTGTGTTACTGATGGTAGGCTTTGTTACTTTGGTCCCAGCTCTCTGCAGGTCATTCACTAGGTCCCCCCATGTGGTTCTGGGATTTTTGCTCACCGTTCTTGTGATCATTTTGACCCCACAGGGGTGAGATCTTGCGTGGAGCCCCAGATCGAGGGAGATTATCAGTGGTCTTGTATGTCTTCCATTTCCTAATAATTGCTCCCCACAGTTGATTTCTTCAAACCAAGCTGCTTACCTATTGCAGATTCAGTCTTCCCAGCCTGGTGCAGGTCTACAATTTTGTTTCTGGTGTCCTTTGACAGCTCTTTGGTCTTGGCCATAGTGGAGTTTGGAGTGTGACTGTTTGAGGTTGTGGACAGGTGTCTTTTATACTGATAACAAGTTCAAACGGGTGCCATTAATACAGGTAACGAGTGGAGGACAGAGGAGCCTCTTAAAGAAGAAGTTACAGGTCTGTGAGAGCCAGAAATCTTGCTTGTTTGTAGGTGACCAAATACTTATTTTCCACCATAATTAGCAAATGAATTCATTAAAAATCCTACAATGTGATTTTCTGGATTTTTTTTCTCAATTTGTCTGTCATAGTTGACGTGTACCTATGAGAACTTGCACAATTGGTGGCTGACTAAATACTTTTTTGCCCCACTGTACATACACACACACACACACACACATCTCACACACATAAATACTCTGACACACACACACACACTGCTTTGAGTGAAATGAACGGCCCACTAACCTTTCTCCCATCGCATTGTTTCTTGAGGCCTCGCATGTGTTCATACGAAGAAGGGTGGTTTTTGATTGCGTGTGTTGGGTGCTGTGTTTGTCTTCCTGTTCTTGTTAAGTGGCTGTATGTAGGTTGAGGATTGTGTTTGGAATGAATGAGGCATAAGCCTCTGAGCGTTAACCTTGAATGTCGCAGACAGCCAGGCCTGCTCGTGATGCTGCTGCCTGGCTGCCTGTGTGCGTGACGGGGGCTGGCTGGCTGTCAGCACACTGAGAGCACAGAGGCAAGGCCATTTCCCGGCGGACTGGGGCTCAGCATGTGACGCCCAGCACTCATCATTAGCCTGCTCCTTTTGTCAAGTGTTTGGAGGCTGTGCTCCTCCTCCTCCTCCTCCTCCTCCTCCTCCTCCTCCTCCTCCTCCTCCTCCTCCTCCTTCTCTTCCCTCTCTCCTTGTCTCATACTTTCAGTTAACCTCCCTCTCTCTTTCTCTCTCCCCTTCTCTCTCTCTTTCTTGCTCTACCATATCTGTTTCTCTCTCTCATCTCTCTCTCAATCTCTCTCTCTCTCTCTCTCTCTCCATCTCTTTCTCTCTCCCTTTCTCTCTCTCTCTCTGTCGCTCTCTCTCTTAATTTAATTCAATTCGAAGGGCTTTATTGGCATGGGAAACATATGTTTATATTGCCAAAGCAAGTAAAATAGACAGGAAATAAACAAGGGAAATAAACAATCAAAAATTAACAGTAAACATTACACTCACAAAAATGTTGAAAGAATATAGACATTTAAAATGTTATATTATTGGCTAAGTACAGTGTTGTAACAATGTGCAAATAGTTTAAGTAAAGGGAAAATAAATAAACAGATAAATATAGGTTGTATTTACAATGGTGTTTGTGCTCCATTTTTGCCCTTTTCTTGTGGCAACAGGTTACACATCTTGCTGCTGTGGTGGCTCACTGTGGTATTTCACTTAATAGATATGGGAGTTTATCAATATTTGATTTGTTTTCTAATTCTTTGTGGGTCTGTGTAATCTGAGGGAAATATGTGTCACTGATATGGTCATACAGTTGGCAAGAGGTTAGGAAGTTCACCTCAGTTTCCACCTCATTTTGTGGGCAGTGGGCACATGGCGGCCTCTCTCAATAGCAAGGCTTTACATAGTCAAGGATTTTCTTAATTTTGGGTCAGTCACAGTGGTCCGGTATTCTGCTACTGTGTATTCTCTGTTTAGGGCCAAATTCCATTCCAGTTTGCTCCGTTTTTTTATTGATTATTTTCAATGTGTCAAGTACTGTAATTATCTTTTTGTTTTGTCATGATTTGGTTGGGTCTAATTGTGTTGCTGTTCTGGGGCTCTGTGGGGTCTGTTTGTGTACCATCTGGCAGAGGGGACTCTTCTCCAGGTTCATCTCTCTGTAGGTGAGGGCTTTGTTATGGAAGGTTTGAGAATCACTTCTTTTTAGGTGGTTATAGAATTGTATTGCTCTTTGCTGGCTGTTGATCATTAGCGGGAATCGTCCTAATTCTGCTCTGCATGCATTATTTGGGGTTTTACGTTGTACACAGATGATGTTTTTGCGGAATTCTGCATGCAGAGTCTCAATTTAATGTTTGTCCCATTTTGTCCATTCTTGGTTGGTGAGTGGACCCCAGACCTCACAACCATAAAGGGCAATGGGTTCAAGTATTTTAAGCCAGATCCTAATTGGAATGTCAAATGTGATGTTCCTTTTGATGGCGTAGAAGGCCCTTCTTGCCTTGTCTCTCAGATCGTTCACAGCTTTGTGGAAGTTACCTGTGGTGCTGATGTTTAGGCCAAGGTAGGTATTGTTTTTTGTGTGCTCTAGGGCAACAGTATCTAGGTGGAATTTGTATTTATGGTCCTGGCAACTGGACCTTTTTTGGAACACCATTATTTTTGTCTTACTGAGATTAACTGTCAGGGTCCAAGTCTGACAGAATCTGTGCAGAAGATCTAGGTGCTGCTGTAGGCCCTCCTTGGTTGGTGACAGAAGCACCAGATCATCTGCAAACAGTAAACATTTGACTTCAGAGTCTAGTAGGGTGAGGCCGGGTGCTGCAGACTGTTCTAGTGCCCTCGCCAATTCATTGATACTATATATATGTTGAAGAGGGTGGGGCTCAAGCTGCATCCCTGTCTCACACCCCGGCCCTGAGGAAAGAAATCAGTGTGTTTTTTGCCAATTTTAACTGCACACTTGTTGTTTGTGTACATGGATTTTATGTTGTATGTTTTCCCCCCAGCACCGCTTTCCATCAATTTATATAACAGACCCTCATGCCAAATTGAGTCAAAATCTTTTTTGAAATCAACAAAGCATGAAAATACTTTTATTTTGTTTTGTTTGATTTGTTTGTCAATAAGGGTGTGCAGGGTGTATATGTGTTCTGTCGTACAGTAATTTGGTAAAAAGCCAATTTGACATTTAATCAGGACATTGTCTTCACTGAGGAAATATAGAAGTCTGCTGTTAATGATAATGCAGAGGATTTTCCCAAGGTTGCTGTTGACGCATATCCCACAGTTTATTGGGGTCGAATTTGTCTCCACTTTTGTGGATTGGGGTGATCAGTCCTTGGTTCCAAGTATTGGGGAAGATGCCGGAGCTGAGGATGCTGTTAAAGAGTTTAAGTAAGCCAATTGGAATTTGTGGTCTGTATATTTGATCAATTCATGTAGGATACCATCAACACCACAAGCCTTTTTAAGGGTTTGTATTTTGTCCTGTAGTACATTCAATGTAATTGGAGAATCCAGTGGGTTCTGGTAGTCTTTAATAGCTGACTCTAAGATTTTTTATTGATAATGTATATGTTTTTGCTGTTTGTTCTTTGTTATAGTGCTAAAAAGATTGGAGAAGTGGTTTATCCATACATCTCCATTTTGGATAGAGCTCTTCATGTTGTTGTTTGTTTAGTGTGTTCCAATTTTACCAGAAGTGGTTAGATTCTATGGATTCTTCAATTACATTGAGCTGATTTCTGACATGCTGTTCTTTTTTTTTTCTTAGTGTATTTCTGTACTGTTTTAGTGTTTCACCATAGTGAAGGTGTAGGCTCAGGTTTTCTGGGTCTGTGTTTTTGGTTGGATAGGTTCCTCAATTCCTTTCTTAGGTTTTTGCATTCTTCATTTAACCATTTGTCATTGTTGTTCATTTTCTTAGGCTGTTTGGTTGAAAAAAAAAGTTTTGAAAGGGAAGTGGAGAGGTCAAATATACGATTTAGGCTTTGTACTGCCAAGTTTACACCTTCACTATTGCAGTGAAACGTTTTGTCCAGGAAGTTGTCTAAAAGGGGATTGAATTTATTGTTGGCTCAATTGTTTTGACTACTTTCCTTACATTTTAGTCATTTAGCAGACGCTCTTATCCAGAGTGCATACATTTTTTCATACTGGCCCCCTGTGGGAATCGAACCCACAACCCTGGCGTTGCAAGCGCCATGCTCTACCAACTGAGCTACACGGGTCCTGCCATCTATAGCATTTCTTAATAGTATGCAGTTTGTTCATGATTGAGTATTGCTCTGTTCAAGTAGGCTGTGATTTTTCTGTGATCTGATAGGGGTGTCAGTGGGCTGACTGTGAACGCTCTGAGAAACTCTGGGTTGAGGTCGGTGATAAAGTAGTCTACAGTACTGCTACCAAGAGATGTACTGTAGGTGTACCTACCATAGGAGTCACCTCAAAGCCTACCATTGACTATGTACAGATCCAGCGTGCGGCAGAGCTGCAGGAGTTGTGACACGTTTTTGTTGGTTGTTTTGTTGTAATTGTGTCTAGCTGGGCATATTGGGGATGAAATGCTGTCACCTCCAAGTATGTGTTTGTCCCCCTGTGTGCTGAGGTTGTCAGGTTCTTGTCCAGTTCTGTTGTTTAGGTCGCCACAGACTAGTACATGTCCCTGGGTCTGGAAATTATTGATCTCCCCTAGGAGTGTGGGAGAAGCTGTCTTCATTAAAGTATGGGGATTCATGGGGGGATATAGGCAGCACACATTTTTCTCTGTTGAGATAATTTCCTTATACACTTCTAGCCAATGTTTAGGCTCGGACCATTAGGTGTGAGCAGAGCATGCTGGGCATCTGGTGCATCTGGTGCATGCCTCTTAGGTCACAGGATGGGGCTTGGGTGGGTGTATTAGTGGGAGTTCCTCTTTCTCTCTCTCAGACAGGCATTGTCCTCCTCCCCTCTGTCTCCTCTTGCCCCCCGTAATCATCTTCTAACTCATTATCTCTGTAGACCTGATGCTCTCTCTCTGTCTGGAAGTTTATTTTAACATTCACTCTGATGAAGGGCATGCCACAGAGGCAGAGTAATATTCTACATGCACAGAAGTAAAGTGAGAGAACAAAACCAAATGTCTTGATCCTTTGTCTGGCTCTGAAGTGGCGAGAGAGAGACAGGACTGCTGCATGGGACATGTCATTGAGCTGGCTTGGCTTTGAGACACACAGTAATGACTAGGTCATTGAGATGAGCTCACCCAAATATCTACAGACCCACAAATATACACAGGAGTGTACAAAACATTAAGAACATTGCTCTTTCCATGACATAGACTGACCAGGTGAATCCAGGTGAAAGCTATGATCCCTTATTGATGTCACCTGTTAAATCCACTTCAATCAGTGTATATGAAGTGGAGGAGACAGGTTAAAGAAGGATTTTTAAGCCTTGAGACAATTGAGACATGGATTGTGTATGTGTGCCGTTCAGAGGGTGAATTGGCAAGACAAAATATTTAAGTGCCTTTGATTAGGGTATGGTAGCAGGTGCCAGGCGCACCGGTTTGTGTGAAGTACTGCAACGCTGCTGGGTTTTTCACGCTCAACATTTTCCAAATGGTCCACCACCCAAAGGACATCCAGCCAACTTGACACAACTGTGGGAAGCATTGGAGTCAACATGGCCCAGCATCCCTGTGAAATGCTTTCGACGCCTTGTAGAGTCCATGCCCCGACAAATTGAGGATGTTCTGAGGGCAGAAGGGGGGTTGCAACTCAGTATTAGGAACGTATTCTTAATATTTTGTCCACTCAGTGTATGTCCTGTATAAGCAGCCATCTTGTTTCCCTCTCCTCCTCCTCCCTACTCTCTGCTCAGAGATGATGGCTTCCTGTAAGGGCCTGAGGTGTTCTGTCCAGACAGAGGGTGTCCCACAATTGTCTAGACCATCCGTGAAAAGAGCAGTGATAAAAGTCCTCTCTCCCCCCCAGTGCATAATGCTAGTGATTCACCCCTCCCCACCTCATCACCCCCTATGAAATATACATGCCTCCATCCAGGGCGTTTCCTCCCTCTGCAGTTCTCTTGCAGCTAGCCCAACACCGACTCTGAGGCATGCCTACCTTGAGTTTCCACAACCGCTCCATTAATCATTTACATGGATCTGTGGACGGATCTTGTTTTATTCCCTCTCTCCTCTTTTTTGAGAGACTGATTGCAGAACATATGGTAGAGGTTGACACCTTTTTAACCTGATTAAATTAATTGTCATCCCTTGAGCTTTTTATTTATTGTAAAGCAGCCTTAGATCTGTCTAAGTTTTAGATCTTTGGCGTTCAATTAAAGATATTAATGAATTTGGCCAATATAGATCCTATATGAATGGCCTTTACTTTAACTAGCTTCTGGTCATGATCTGCATTATAATTGTTTTTCCATGAAGGACCGTTGATCTGATTGGCTGAACCATTCGGATGAGAAGAAGAGTGATAAGGATGTGGGGTTCTATATGAAACACTGTGCTGATGGCTATCAGTTGGTTTCTATATGAAACACTGTGCTGGTGTCTATCAGTTGGGTTCTATATGAAACACTGTGCTGATGTCTATCAGTTGGTTTCTATATGAAACACTGTACTGATGTCTATCAGTTGGGTTCTATATGCAACACTGTGCTGATGTCTATCAGTTGGGTTCTATATGAAACACTGTGCTGATGGCTATCAGTTGGGTTCTATATGCAACACTGTGCTGATGTCTATCAGTTGGTTTCTATATGAAACACTGTGCTGATGGCTATCAGTTGGTTTCTATATGCAACACTGTGCTGATGGCTATCAGTTGAGTTCTATATGAAACACTGTGCTGATGGCTATCAGTTGAGTTCTATATGCAACACTGTGCTGATGTCTATCAGTTGAGTTCTATATGAAACACTGTGCTGATGGCTATCAGTTGGGTTCTATATGAAACACTGTGCTGATGTCTATCAGTTGGTTTCTATATGCAACACTGTGCTGATGGCTATCAGTTGGTTTCTATATGCAACACTGTGCTGATGTCTATCAGTTGGTTTCTATATGCAACACTGTGCTGATGTCTATCAGTTGAGTTCTATATGCAACACTGTGCTGATGTCTATCAGTTGGTTTCTATATGCAACACTGTGCTGATGTCTATCAGTTGAGTTCTATATGAAACACTGTGCTGATGGCTATCAGTTGGTTTCTATATGAAACACTGTGCTGATGTCTATCAGTTGGTTTCTATATGCAACACTGTGCTGATGTCTATCAGTGGGTTCTATATGAAACACTGT
>NW_025536545.1:0-56094 GCF_020615455.1 Coregonus clupeaformis
TTATTACACTATCATCCAAAGAACTATAATCTTACGCTATGCCATCGCCATAAAGCCCAAAAACCTATTTCCATTTTATCTTTGGTTGCTAGTTTTCCTATAAGCAAGGAATGTCACTTCTTCTTTTGGACCATTAAATTGAACTCATATCACATCAGTGAAGTTTTCCGGTTTCCACAGGCACGCGGTCAACTACATCTACACATTCTATCCCTCTGTACATGGCGGAGCCACGGTGGAGAGCTCAGCCAGGGACCTCACCCCACCACCACCACAGTCCCTGCTTTGATCGAAATCAAATCAAATCAAATTTTATGACACATGCAATACAACAGGTGCAGACATTACAGTAAAATGCTTACTTACAGCCCTTACCAACAGTTAAAAACAACAACAAAAAAAGTAGAGAAAAAGATACAGAAGTAAAATAAAATAATATGGTAAGGCTTATATACAGGGGAATTGCGGGCAGAGTCAATGTACGGACGCATAGTTGAGGTAGTGTGAAGTAATATGTACCTGTGGGTAGAGTTAAAGTGACTATGCAAAATAATTAACAGAATAGCAACAGTAAAAGGATGGGGTGGGGGGCAGAGCAAATAGTCTGGGGCCATGATCTGTTCAGGAGTCTTATGGCTTGGGGGTAGAAGCTGTTGAGAAGTCTTTTGGACCTAGACTTGGCACTCTGTACGTTACCGTGCGGTAGCAGAGAGAACAGTCTATGACTAGGGGTTGGCTGGAGTCTTTGACAATTTTGAGGGGCCTTCCTCTGACACGCCTGGTAGAGTAGAGGTCTCTGGATGGCAGGAAGCTTGGCCCCAGTGATGTACTGGGCCGTCACGCACTACCCTCTGTAGTGCCTTCTGTCGGAGGCCAAGCAGTTGCCATACCGTAAGCGTGATGTAAACAGTCAGGATGTTCTCGATGGTGCAGCTGTGGATAATTTTTGAGGATCTGAGGACCCATGCCAAATCTTTTCAGTCTCCTGAGGGGGAATAGGGCTTTTTGTCGTGCCTCTTCACGTTACTGTCTTGGTGTGTTTGGACCATGATAGTTCGTTGGTGATGTGGACACCAAGGAACTTGAAGCTCAACCTGTTCCACTACAGCCCCGTCGATGAGAATGGGGGCGTGCTCAGTCCTCTTTTCCCTGTAGTCCACAATCATCTCCTTTGTCTTGGTCACGTTGAGGGGAGAGGTTGTTTGTCCTGGCACCACACGCCAGGGTCTCTGACCTCCTCCCCTATAGGCTGTCTCATCGTTGGTGGTGATCAGGCCTACCACCTGTTGTGTCATCTGCAAACTTAATGATGGTGTTGGAGTCAGTCTGGCCATGCAGTCATGGGTGAACAGGAGAGGAGGGGACTGAGCACGCACCCTGAGAGGCCCCCGTGTTGAGGATCAGTGTGGCAGATGTGCTGTTACCTACCCTTACCACCTGGAGGCGGCCCGTCAGGAAGTCCAGGATCCAGTTGCAGAGGGAGGTGTTTAGTCCCAGGATCCTTAGCTTAGTGTGATGAGCTTAGGGAGGGCACAAAGGTGGTGTTGAATGCTGAGCTGTAGTCAATGAATAGCATTCTCACGTAGGTGTTCCTCTTTGTCCAGGTGGGAAAGGGCAGTGTGGAGTGCAATAGAGATTGCATCATCTGTGGATCTGTTGAAGGGCGGTGCAAATTGGAGTGGGTCTAGGGTTTCTGGGATGGAATGCTGTTGATGCGAGCCATGACCAGCCTTTCAAAGCACTTCATCTACAGACGTCAGTGCTACGGGTCGGTAACGTCATTTAGGCAGGTTATCTTAGAGTCCTTGGAAGCACGGAGACTATGGTGGTCTGCTTGAAACATGTTGGTATTACAGACTCAGTCAGGGACATGTTGAAAAGTGTCAGTGAAGACACCCAGTTGGTCAGCACATGCTTGGAGTACACGTCCCTGGTAATCCGTCTGGCCCTGCGGCCTTGTGAATGTTGACCTGCAAAGTCTTACTCACATCGTACGGAGACCGTGATCACATAGTCATCCGAACAGCTGGTGCTCTCATGCATGCTTCAGTGTTGCTTGCCTCAAGGGCGAGCATAGAAGTGGTTTAGCTTGTCTGGTAGGCTTGTGTCACTGGGCAGCTCGTGGCTGTGCTTCCCTTTGTAGTCTGTAATAGTTTTCAAGCCCTGCCACATCCGGACGAGCGTCAGAGCCAGTGTGTAGTAGGGATCTCAAATTTTAGTCCTTTATTGACTCTTGCCTGTTTGATGGTTCAGTGGAGGGCATGGGATTTCTTAAGCAGTCCAAGTGAGTCCCGCTCTTGAAAGCGGCAGCTCCTACCCTTTAGCTCAGTGCGGATGTTTCCTGCTCTAAACCATGGCTTCTGGTTGGGGTATGTACGTACGTGTCACTGTGGGGACGACATCATCGCGGAATGCACGCATTGATGAAGCCAGTGACTGATGTTCCAGTCTGTGCTAGCAAAACAGTCCTGTAGCTTAGCAGCTTCTGCGTCATCTGACCACTTTTTATTAACCCGGAGTCAATGGTGCTTCCTGCTTTAGTTTTTGCTTATAAGCAGGAATCAGGAGGATAGAAGTTATGGTCAGATTTACCAAATGGAGGGCGAGGAGAGCTTGTATGCGTCTCTGTGTGTGGAGTAAAGGTGGTCCAGAGTTTTTTTCCTCTGGTTGCACATTTAACATGCTGGTAGAAATTAGGGGTAGAACGGATTTAAGTTTCCCTGCATTAAAGTCCCCGGCCACTAGGAGCGCTTGCATCTGGATGAGGTTTTCATGTTGATTTATGGTCTTATAAGCAACTCATTCAGTGCAATCTTAATGCTAGCATTGGATTGTGGTGGTAAATAGACAGCTAGAAAAATATAGATGAAAACTCTCTTGGTAAATAGTGTGGTCTACAGCTTATCATAAGATACTCTACCTCAGGTGAGCAAAACCTCGAGACTTCCTTAGTATTTGATTTGTGCACCAGCTGTTGTTTACAAATATACAGACCGCCACCTTGTCTTACCGGAGTCAGCCGTTCTATCCTGCCCGATGTAGCGAATATAGCCGCGCTAGGCTGTATTTACCTCCAGCCGTCGTTCAGCTACGACTCAGTGAAATATAATATATTACCAGTTTTTTCATGCGCGAATATGACGGGGATTTGGGCGCTTGTCGAGTGTCTGTTTGATATCCTTCGTAGCCCGCCTCGTTGAAGAAAAAATCTTCGTCCAGCATACGAGGTGAGTAATCGCTGTCCTGATATCCAGAAGCTCTTTTTGGTTATAAGAGACGGTGGCAGAAACATTATGTACAAAATAAATTACAAATAACGCGAAAAACACACATAATCAGTACAATTGGTTAGAGGGCTGTAAAACGGCAGCCATCTTCTCCGGCGCTGTTCTATGGGGACCATAGACGCATGGCACCCCTGCCTCTGATTTACCGTGCTGGGACCACGCATAATTTACTCCTGAATCGACCAGGCTTTGTCCACCTGTTACCTGACCCTTCCGCCACTGTGGGGGATCAGGTGGCGGAACGGGAGGGTGGACCCTTCAATAGGCTGCTTCAGAGCTTGGTCTCACAGTGGTGGTTTGGAGAAGAACACCTAGAGTAAAGGCAATGAAGGAGTGAGTGAGGAGGAGAGACAGAGAGACAGAGAGAAAGATAGAGGAGGGGGACAGAGAGAGAGAGAGAGAGAGAGAGAGAGAGAGAGAGAGAGAGAGAGAGAGAGAGAGAGAGAGAGAAGGGAGAGAGAAAGAGGAGAGAGAGAGAGAGAGAGAGATGGGACAGAAAGGGAGAGAGAGAGAGAGAGAGAGAGAGAGAGAGAGAGAGAGAGAGAGAGGAGAGACAGAGAGAGAGAGAGAGAGAGAGAGAGAGAGAGAGAGAGAAGAGAGAGAGAGAGAGAGAGAGAGAGAGAGAGAGAGAGAGAGAGAGAGAGGCAAGAGGTGGGATAAAGTGTCCGAGGGTGCTTGTAGCTGTGGGTGTTTAAGAGTATAGAGAGACATGGGAAAACATCGAATGGGGGTGATGACCTTGTTCTCACAGTGCTTGGTGGGAGTTCTGCGACAGTCAAGGCAAGTTCCTAAAATACAGTTTACACTAGGCAGACATACAAGCTATCTTCCCTACTTGGATGTTTAAAGCTTATAACTGTCAATTTAGGAACTATGAGACACTTCCTTCATCATAAATGGTAAATATACAGGTACTCCACAGAGGCTAAAAATAACAGGATTCTCACTATAAAGCTATAGGGAAAGATATACAGTATATACTGTAGTAAGTGAATCCCTCAGTATACTACAGACCCTCTATAGAGACTGACCCTCTGTCTAGTCTACTCCATCCAAAATGTGAACACTCCATTGGTTCTTGTGTGGACCCTCTCTGCTATTCACTGTCCGCCTGCTCACTTTCTGAACAGGGGAGGGGAGGGTTAAGGGGTGGCCTGTGGAGGGACTGAAGCTAATCTTACTAGGATGTAATCCCGTTCAAGTGCCTCTGCGCTCTTTCTTCCTCTCTTGTTAGGAGCTCCCTTTGTGAGGAGGGCCTGAGCTGTTGGCCGGAAGGGAGTGGATGTGTATGTGCAGTGGCTGGCTGGCTGGGCTGTGGCAGTGGTGCCTGGGGGTGCAGAGAGAGGGGTCCAGGCCTGTGCATTAGCTGTGCTGACAGTAGGGCCTGGGGGTGCAGTCTGGAATATAGCAGGGGTGACAGGGCCTGGGGGACTTGGGGGAGCAGGTGTGTAGCAGGTGTACAGAACAGAGTGTAAGCGGGGGTACAAACAGGGGTACAGGCAGGGGAGCTTTAGGGGCTCAGAAGAGGTACAGGGAGGGGGTACAGGCAGGGGGCGCAGGCATTGGTAGGCTGGCTGTGTCATGTAGGGCCTGGGGGGTGAAGGCAGGGGTCTGAGGGCCTGGCACCATCCCTGGCTGACCGGAGGGGAAAGGGAAACACCACGCCCTGCATTCAATATCAGTGACAATAACTAACACAACGCTGCTGTGCCATCATCTGAACTCATCTGGAACCCCGATGATCTATGACAAATGGATATGTATCCTGTTCAAATAAATACACTGGAATCCAAAATACATAGACAGTGCACTTTTTACCACACATCTGTTGAGTCTTCACATGAAACACTGTGTGTTAGCATGTATCTGTCTCTGAATATATATGTCTATGTTATGTATCCATACCTGTACAGGAACATATCACTTTTCTTATTGTACCTTGCTGGCATGAGACTAGTGCCACTGTGCCATCTGATGCACCCTCTTCCCCCACCCTTCCATCTCTCCCTCTCCTAAGTGAGCCTTGCTAGTTAGGCAGGCAAGGAGGGTGGGGGGCACACTGCAGGAATGCAGGCCTGTGTATTGTTTTTGTAAAAACAAACCATCTGGACAAAGATATTCAGAGAATTTATATTAAACAGCGTGAAAGCAAGCTTCTGAATTGTGGACTGGGTGACTGGTGATGCAACGGGACCACACCACAAGTCTTATTCTGACAGTCCTTAAGGAGAGGAGTTTCTACTTTTTCAGAGAGGAGGAGTTTGGCTAGTTCTAGCATTAGCTCCTCCTGCCTTAATGAGAGCAGCCAATCCGAGCACAGCATATTGAAAAACACTCCACATTTTTTGACTTCATCCTGTTATTTCTATTCTGTCATGCATGTCATTGTACAACAATTGTACATTTATATGACACATAGGCCTAACGCAAAAAACAAAACTTTGCTTAGACTTTGTAAGTATCTCTATTATATCGACTATAGCCAAGCCCATCCCAGTGGAAATGAACGTTTTGTCCCTGGGCCCCTGGGGGTAATAATGTGTCTCTACTCTCTCCAGGGGTCGTGGTCACTGCTCAGCCAATCAGTCCACTGATCAGTCAATGTTGAAGGGCTCATCCCATCCCATCACGCTGTTTGACTACCTCAGAGCACAGGAAACACCTCACACACACAAACGCAAAGAGACGGACAGACACTCGCTGGCTGACTGGCAAATCTCAAGCAGCAGATGTGGAGAGGGGCCAAGAAGCCCGCCTGGCCCTGCATGCTTCTCTCTCTGGCCATCTGGCCAAGCCAAATATTGCCTCAGCGCACGGCACCCCCTGTCTATTTGTCTTTGGCGCTGCTGCAGATTGTCTGTGGTCACACATAGGTACTCTCCAGTCACTCGAGTCACTGCCCTTCGACCAACAGACTGACAGCAGACAGTTAGCTGAGGTTTATAGAGGTGTCATTAGTGTGATTAGTTCCCTCTGGTAAACAATGTTATTTTCCTGCTCATCCTGCTCTGATTGGAGGGATATGTTAGAATTGCAGTTCCTCAGACCTGGGTTTAAATAGTATTTGAAATCTTACAAATACTATAGCTGTGCTTGATTGAGCGTGCCTGGAGCAATGAAACCAATGGAATAGTGACAAAAGTTCAACCCCTGGTCATCAGGCACTTCAGCCCCGGCTCAAGCAAACGCTCAAAGTATTGGAAAGATTTAAAATAGTATTTGAACCCAGGTCTGGTTGGAGTCTCCTCTGGTCATAGGGAAGCTGGCTGTACTCAATAAATAGTCTCTCTTTCTCTCTCTTTCTGTCCAAAGTAACGGCAAACAAACACAGTAAACAAAGAGGCTGCTAAACAAGAGACAACCCAATCAAGGTCTGGAGACTGCAGAAAGCCATGATGATCTCCAAGATGTCTTCTGTGGACACTATTTTGAAATATAAGACACTGAATATTTAGTAGTATTAGATAGTAATTGTAAGCAAGAAAGTGTTATTTGAAAAGGAATATTGATACTTGTTGCAAATCATCAAGGAGACATACAGCACCTGACAGTTGCCAGAGGGATTTGTATATCAGCACGTCAGTATGCAGTATGGTAGTGTTAATAACAGACGAGACCCTTTAAACGTTGGGAGCTGTTGTTGTCATCCTTCTTCTCGCCCTCTCTGGGTGCCGCTGGTCACAGCCTCTGCTGTGGGATCCACACTTATCTAACAATATAAAATATTGTATCCTTCCTTCATTAGCCTTACCTTGGTCTGGTTGCATCACAGCACAGGAATTCACCTCTTCCTCTAATCATCCCAGGCCCAATGTCCTGCAATTAGTTCAGTTTACACACACACACACACACACACACACACGCACACATGCATGCACACAACGCACACACACAAACACAGATGCAAGTACGCGCATGCTGCGCACACACACACAGACACACACACACATACTGCCTTGGGGTTCTGTTCTGTTCTGTTCTGCCTGCTTGGGAAATGGGATCCAGTCTCCCTCTAAGCCTGCTACTATCCCGGTGCCAGAGAGCAGGACTGTACCTTCACATACAGAGAGATACTGCAGGCCAGGACACACGGTTGTTGTTATTGACTTGTTTGCATGAAGAGAATGTGTAACATGCAACATCAACATATATGTGGAATAGGACAAGCAGGGAGTAGTGATGTTCTGTTGTTGTGTCTGAGTGAAGTTGGGATGAGTTGGCCCTGGAATTATCCGACCACAAACGCAGAGCCTCACTGTCCTATGGTTGACCGTTAAACGGGGTCCGGCACACTGTGCTTACTAACAGTAAGTGTATGATAGGAAGTGTGCACATCGACTTGGGCCCTGCTTATCAATCAGAGCAAGTTACAGTTTTTTCCAACTGCTTACACACAAAATCTTTTCATGTCACACGATTTTTGAAACCTCTCACTCAAAGTGCAAAACTACACACCAAATCTCCAAAACCATAAGCTATTTCTCAGCCTTTGACTCAGTTGTCATTGCATAAAACACTTTTTTCAAAACACTACACACAATTCTCTCTACCTAAAACACAAAAATCTAACAGGAAGTGACTTGCTTTCCTTTTCCAAACACAACCAATCAAAAATGCTACACTTATTCACCAGGTCAAACACACTCTCCTCACATGTTCAAACACTAATTGCTTAACTGATCACTAACCAATCACTGCTTTACTGTAGTATAGGACTGTTTTGAACAATGGATGCCAACAATGGACAGAGAGCAAGAGGAGTAGGAGGGAGAGGCAGGGGGACAACAACGAGGACAAATTCAAAGACGAATAGTTGGAAGAGGAGGAGTAGGAGGTAGAGGAAGAGGAAGAGGAAGAGAAGAGGAAGAGGAAGAGGAAGAAGAAGAAGAAGAAGAGGAACGAGGGCAAAGAAGAGAAGGAAGGAGAGCCATCTCTGATGAGATTAGGGCAACACTTGTTGATCATGTGATCAACCATGGTTTGACCATGAGAGAAGCTGGACTGAGAGTCCAGCCCAACGAGTCGATTTACAGTGGCGTCCATAATTCGAACCTTCAGAAATGAGAACAGGTATGCAACTATCTAATTACTATTTTAGCATTACAGTAATGTACTGTAAAATACGTATGACTGCATAGTATTGCATAAACATTTGTAACTCTAAGCCATCCATTTACTGCACTGCATTGAATGAATGAGGTTGGTTATCATGCTGTACTACATTTTTGTGTACATTGTTTACAGTTCCTATGCTGAACACATACTGTGTTTGAATTCTGCACAGAGTGGAAAGGCAAAGACATCATGGAGGACGAGGACGCTTGTTTACAGATGTACAAGAGACTGCAATTATAAATATGGTTTTGGCCAACAATGCAATTAGGATTTGAGAGATAAGAGAGCATAACTTGAATAATGACACCATATTTAACAACATCAATGCTGTAAGCCTGTCGACCATACAACGCATCCTCCAATGGCACCAAGTGACGATGAAACAACTTTACAAGGTGCCATTTGAGAGAAACTCTGACAGAGTCAAGAATCTTTGCGACATGACTTTGTAGAGGTATGTATGCAACACTACTTCCAGTACTTCAGACATACCATATTTACTCATCTGTATATCCTTTTTGTCTGTTATAGAGAGTATTGGAGATGGATGCCCATGTACATTTATTTATGTGGATGAGGTTGGCTTCAACCTCACCAAAACCAGGCGCCGTGGAATAAATGTAATAGGACAGAGGGCAATTACCAATGTCCCTGGACAGCGTGGGGGTAATATAACTATGTGTGCTGCCATCACTCAAAACGGGTCCTCCATCACAATGCCACACTGGGTCCGTACAACACCGGCCATATCCTCACTTTTCTGGATGCAATTTACACAATGCTTGTCCCTGATCCAGATCAGGAGCCTGCTAGATTTGTGGTTACATGTGGGACAATGTTAGTTTTCACCCGGGCTGTTCTGGTCCAAAACTGATTTGCCACCCATCCACAATTTGTAGTTTTGTACCTACCCCCATATTCACCTTTTCTAAATCCCATAGAGGAATTCTTCTCAGCCTGGCGCTGGAAAGTGTATGATTGCCAACCCTATGCCCGCATGCCGCTTCTCCAGGCAATGGAGGACGCATGTGGGGACATAGAGGTTGCCTCTGTCCAAGGTTGGATACGCCATGCTAGGGAGATACTTCCTCGATGTTTGGCAAGAGAAAACGTATCTCGGGATGTGGACAGTATTGTGGCCAGACCCAGCCCGGAGAAGAGATGAAGCGTAGCTTAGCACTGGTGACTGCCCCCTCCATTTCCTGGACTGCACCCCGGGACCCCCACACACAATTGTGTTCTTTACTGTATTCTAAAGAATATACTTTTGGTTTACATACAGTTTTTTGATTGCTTAAGCACGATTTTCAAAACAGGGCCCGTGTTTTCAAAACACTACACACAATTAGCACAACCACACACCCAATTAGCAAAACACTACAGATCCTTTGCAAAATTAAACACTCTTGTAAAAACTATACACTTCTTTTTAAAAACCACACTTTGTTACCATATGAAACACACACGTTTCACAATACTATACTCTGTTTGCACGAGTTACACTCTGCTGTGATAAACCTAAAACACTTTTAGCACTTCTACTTCCCTATGATTAGAGTAGGCTACTCTCAACAAAGTACAAATATAATGTAAATTCACCAAACACTACACAAGACCAATGTTGCAGACTGAAGAAACTCATTTATTTCTCAACTCGCCCAAAATGTTGACATGGAGATTCATAATACTGTAACCAAACGTCACTTTACGTATTGTAAGTTCAAAAAAATTAAAAAAATAACTAGACATTGTCTCTTCGCCTAGCTGGATCTGGCCAGAGAATTTCATCAACATCGCAGGCAATGTTGTCATTAGCAAGACACCTTGGAAAGAAACGCCTTGAATGACGAATCCATCCTTGCATTGCTGCTACCTCCATCTGGTCACAGGCCTCCTCCATGGCTTGGATGAGGGGTACCTCAGCCTGGAGACGGAGATCATATACCTTCCACCGCCATGCCGAGAAAAACTCTTCTATAGGGTTGAGGAATGGAGAGTATGGTGGAAGATATAGGACGGTGAAATGTGGATGTTGCTGAAACCAGTTCTAAACCAGAGCAGAGCGGTGGGAAAGACACATTGTCCCAGACAACAATGTATTGCATATGATCGATTTGATTTGCTGCTGTTATGTTGTGCAATTGGTCCAAGAATGTAAGTATGAGTGCTGTGTTGTAAGGGCCCATATGGGCATGGCGGTGGAGGACCCCATTCTGTGTAATGGCTGCACAGAGTGTTATATTACCCCCACGTTGCCCTGGGACATTGACTATAGCCCTGTGGCCAATGATGTTTCTTCCCTCCTTCGTGTTCTCGTCAGGGTTGAACCCAGCCTCATCTACGTAAATGAACTCATGCTGGATCTCCTCTCCATCCATTCGTAAAACTCTCTGAAAAACAGTGTCAGGCAAAATTGTGTAGTTCAGTGTAGATCTAGTATACATATTACAGTACAGTAAAAAGATTATGAGACAGTATGCAAGATCACACTGCTAAAGTGAATACATACCTCTGCATAATCATGCGCAGTCGTTTCACCCTTTAGGAATTGCGCTCTAAAGGCACTCGATAAATTTGCTTCATTTGAATATGTTATTTTTTTAGGATGCGTGCCAGTGTTGATGTTGAGACCTGATGGATATCGTTGAAAATGGCGTGGTTATTGACAATGTTAGCTTGGAGCTGCTTGAGTGTTATAGCATTGTTGGCCAAAACCATGTTTACTATCTCCCTCTCTTGCTGTTCTGTGAACATAGGAGGCCTTTCCCCCTTGTCGTCCCTGACCCTCAATCCTATGTAGAAAAAAAAACAGTATACAATAGTACAGTAATTTCACAGGAAAAGGTAACAGAAGTGCTGATAGTGCATAGAATATAGTACCATAAGCAGTTACTGAAACCGTGCAGATGTTTTTGATATGATGATATTTTTACAATACCTATTTTCCAGTCGAAATGTTCTCATCACACTTGCCACTGTATATCGGCTTAGATTTGGCTGTACTCGCAGTCCAGCCTCCCTCAGCGTCAGGCCGTGGTTGACAATGTGGTCAACCAGTGTTGCGCGGATCTCATTGTCAGATTCGGTCCTCTTTGAGCACCTTCTTGTCTTCCTCTTCCTCTTCCTCTTCCTCTTCCTCCCCTTCCTCCTCCTCCTCCTCCTCCTCGTTCTCCTCCTCGTCCTCCTCGTCCTCCTCGTTCTCCTCGTCCTCCTCGTCCTCCTCGTTCTCCTCGTTCTCCTCGTCCTCCTCCTCGTTTCTCCTCGTCGCCCCTCCTCCTCCTCCTCCCTCCTCGTCTTACTCTTTCTCTGACTCTTTCCATTGTGCTTGAAGACCGGTGAACTCACCTGCTGCTTTTTATAGTGCTTATACACCTGATTGGTGTGTCTACAATTAAGCAACGAGTGTTTGCACACCTGATGACTGTGTTGAACCAATTGGTTGGACGGTGTGGTAATTTGACAGTCAGTGCTTTGGTATTGCAAGGACGTTGACTTCATGATAGATTTTTGTGTGTAATGTATGTTAAGTGTGTTTAGTGTTTTGCAAATCACTGTGTGTAGAGTTTTGCAACAAGTGTAAGGTTGACAATGTGCTTATAGTTGTGCAAATATGGGCTGATGTTTTGCTTCTTGAGTGTAAGGTTTTGCTAATAGTGTACTACTTTTAATTTTAGTGTGTAAGCAATCCAAAAAAACTGTATGTTTATGGTTTTGTTATATGCTACTGTATACAACAGTAATGTTTGGCCTAATAAATATTTTCTGTTTCTACATTGCATTGGTGTTTACAGTGTACTTGTTACCCCTCTCAGCAGATTACTTTCACTGTAGAACATTGTATTGAAATGTATATATAAGCCATGAAAGACCAAAAGAGCTTTAGATTTAAAACAACAGTGTTTACATGGTATATCCAAAAATTTACTATTATGAAAGTAGTGTTTGCCATTTGATGCAAATGCTTCATTCTGACATGTGTTTATGGCATTTTGAATGAAGTGTTACATTTTGAAGGAGATGTGAGGCATTTTGCATTTGTGTGTGCAGTTTGGGAATTGTGTGTAGAGTTTTGAAAAAAGGCGACATAGTTTTGAAAACGTGTGTAAGCAGTTGGAAAAAACTGTAATAATAGCAGAGAATAACGCTCTTTAGAATGTTCTTTTATTTTTTTAAAATAAATTCTCCGCCAATTATGCACTGGAATTCCCCCTCCAAGTCACCTTCACTAATCTGCTTGAAGAGTCAGAGGAATCAAATGGAGCGGTGTCATCGAGTCAAACACTGACGTGAGACACAGAGAGGCCAGGAGACTGACAGCACGAGTGTGTGTGTGGTGTGTGTGTGTTCCTGTGTGTGTGTGTTCCTGTGTGTCTGAGTGTGTGTTCCTGTGTGTGTGTGTTTATGTAAGTGTGTGTTCCTGTGTGTGTGTGTGTGTGTGTGTGTGTGTGTGTGTGTGTGTGTGTGTGTGTGTGTGTGTGTGTGTGCCCGTTTGCATTTGTATAGGCCTACTGTAGGTGAGTGTGTCCGTCCTTCAGCGCTGCAGATCATGTGAATACGGCAGCCCAATTGGATTATCAGATTAGCACCAGATTTGCCCCCTGACCTCTGAAGCAGGCAGTCAGACATTTGGCTGACAGTCTTTGCCTGGCTGACAGTGATGTTGTTTATGGCATGTCGTCCTGTCGGCTGGCCTCCCCCTCTCAGGGTAGTCACACCCGCTACCTGGAGGAAGGGCACTGTAGGCAGACAAACAACTATATGTCGGATTAGAATTATGTAGAGGATTAGACTAGCTCACCCACTGCAACAATAATCTGGACAGAACAGATTACGGCCAGATTATGTTTAATCCCTGTACTCTTCATGCAATGGAAATGGATGAGTCTATTCTTCAAACCACTGTAATGTCATGGTCATGCTTACTAATATGAGTCACCATATTATTAATAAAAACTGTCACTAATATTTCTCATAAAAGTTTCCTTTAGACTTTGTTTCTTTTTATAATAGTGTGTTGTTCTGGTCGTGTTTCGACCACCAGGCAGTGGATGATTTATCCTGGTGTGAAGCAGCAGCAAAGCCACCTTTGAGAATAACGCTGGATTGTTTTTAATGGCCAGCAGTAATGTGTGGACACATTTTCTCCAGGTCAGCGAGTGACAGCCATCTAACTAACCTGCTGACGGCCACCAGAACCCACACTCACTTTATGATTCATGTCATCTCCTGTGTGTGTGTGTGTGTGTGTGTGTGTCCATGTCAGCCACTGTGTGTGTGTTTGTGTGTGTGTGTGTGTCCATGTCAGCCACTGTGTGTGTGTGTCTGTGTTTCTGGCCGAGCGACAAACGCAGGTTATTCACAGGTTGCTGCTGCTGCTGTTGTTACTTAATCCATTACAACAACTCACAGGACCAGGTTCACCAGTAGCTGTTCCTTAAACAAGCATAAAGACAGAGCACACTACTGTTGCCAAAAGTCTTTGAACAAAATGACTTCCTCTCCTCAAGCACACCACAGGTTTAATTATGTGTTGCCAAACATAAAACAGGACAGACAATTTGTAGTGGGAAATCATATTTCCATTGGAGGGGGATTAGGACCTAACCAGTGATTTATAAAGAGGAATGTCATAATTGTATTTTTCACAGGGCTTCGAGGATTGTGTTTCAGCTAATGGGTGTCGGGCTGAAAGCACTAATTAGTTTTTTGTAGTCGACTGTCACTGGCAGAGAAAGAAAAGGTGCCACAATAAATAAGTTCCCACCGTGGGCTCTAAAGCCTGTAATTTGAATCAATGCTCCTGTATTAGGTTGTGGGAATTATAAAACGTCTCAACAAATGCAGATGTAATTGCGTGGTTGTCTCACACACCTTGGCTGGAGTAGAGGGCTCTGACAACAATGATTACTAGGATACCACCCTCTTTTACAAATCACATTGCCAGCATTATGAAATTATAAACATCCACGACCTGAGGATTTCTAAAGAGTCTATTGTTGTTGTTGTTAAAATGTGCCTTGTGGCAGGGGCACAAAGTAACTGAACCCGGACGTCATCATTTTTAGATCTGTATTTGTTTTGTGACAGAAGCCATATTATATCTGAAGAGGGAACTACATATAACATGCTAAAGCAGCACATTAAATCTTTGATTTAGGCACATGCTCCCCCTCAGAGCGATAATACTGATATTTTCAAAGAGATTGGAAAACGCTTGAGAAGCCAGATCTAACATACTTGTCCAAACACAAAATAAATCACTGACACACACACACACACACATAGACTCACACACACACACACACACACACACACACACACACACACACACACACACACACACACACACACACACACACACACACACACACACACACACACACACACACACACACACACACACACACACACACACACACACACACACACACACACACACACACACACACACACACACATTTGTTTTACTATCCTTGTGGGGACCAAACAACTGATTCCCCCTCACCATAAACTTGACCCTAAACCTAACCTTAACACTAACCTTAACCCCAAACCCTAAACCAAATCCTAACCCTAACCCTAAACCTAACCCCTAAGCCTAAAATAGCATTCCTTGTTTTATTATCCTTCTGAGGATAGTAAAACCAAACACACACACACTCACACAACCAAGTGGAGAAAAAAATATGTTGTATTTGTTTACATGAAATTATGTAAACATAGGCTGTTACCTTTTTCAGTTTTGCCATGAGCAAACAAAGGGGTCTGGTGGCCTGAGCTGAAAGACCTTCCAGGTTTGGAATTTTCCATCTCCCATTTGAAGGGGCTTAAACATGACAATTAGGGAGGGTCACATGGTCCCATGATTCATGGCTTATTCAGCAGTGGGTGAAAACATAAAGATACAGAGCCTCTACCTGAGAGAGGTGAGGTAGCTAGGCTGGCGGAGTGGGGTGGAGGAGCACCAGGTGCTATTCCTTCTAGTCTACACCCAGCTCAGCAGCCTGTCGTCATGTGAGTCACACTCAGTAGTCATTAGGAATGAAGGAGGCCCATCCTGGCCCCCCGGCCCTTAGCAACAGACACCCGGCCAAATGACACCTTCCTGTCAACAAACAACAGACAGCAGCAGAAGCCTCTCCCTCCTTGACACTGATACCCCCTCTAACCCCCCCTCCTCCTCCTCTACTCTCCCTCCCTTGTCTCTCACCCAACTGGACCACACTGACTCCTGCTGCCTGGAACACCCCCCACTAACCTTCCACTGGACCACACTGACTCCTGCTGCCTGGAACACCCCCACCAACCCCCCACTGGACCACACTGACTCCTGCTGCCTGGAACACCCCCACTAACCCCCCACTGGACCACACTGACTCCTGCTGCCTGGAACACCCCCACTAACCTTCCACTGGACCACACTGACTCCTGCTGCCTGGAACACCCCCACTAACCCCCCACTGGACCACACTGACTCCTGCTGCCTGGGACACCCCCCACTAACCCCTCCACTGGACCACACTGACTCCTGCTGCCTGGAACACCCCCACTAACCCCCACTGGACCACTCTCTGACCACTGAGACCACCGTAGATCATCTCTGTGATAGACAAAAAACGGTGTTTGAGGGCTGACTTGTGATTACTAATATGAATAAACCCCTTTAGGAGAAGCTACTGTCGATATAGAAATTACAATAAAAAATAGGAAATAAAGAAAGAAAAGAAAAGAAATAAACATAATTTACCTGCCTCGCCATCTAAATCATTGGAATTTCATTACCGGTGTGTAAACAGGTTTTGTCATTTACACATTTTTTACTTCACAAGCAATTGAACGTCCTGAATGAAAACACAGCATTATGTGTAAACAAAGACAACTCACAGACAACAACGCATACCATAATAAAACCAACTAGAGGATGACCAATTATACAGTCACCATACTACCCTGCAAGGCATTACCACACTCTACTCTCCACTCAGTTATACACAAGCTCCCACACAGTCAGTCACACATACACACACGGATGCACACACACACACACACACACACACACACACACACACACACACACACACACACACACACACACACACACACACACACACACACACACACACACACACACACACACACACACACACACACACACACACACGCACACACACACACACACACACACACACACACACACACACACACACACACACACTCCCACACAGTCAGTCACACATACACACACACGGATGCACACACACACACACACACACACACACAGTGGCCTGCCTCTCGTCTTGTCTGAGAGCAGCGGAGGCCCTGGCCCCTATCACTCATTAGTTTACAAAAGCCGTCTGTGGCAGACATGAGGTCACTGCGGCTGTGCAGTGTGGCTTTGAAGGCAGAAACACAGACAGTGTATTAGAAGGTAAAAGTGCATCTGACTGGGACCAAGACAGAATACTTATTAACCCAGTGGGAGAGTGCTGCTATAGTGTCTGTCTCCACACCCCTCTGGTTAGGAGTTAAGACTAGACACAGAACAAGACACTGTGTGTGTGCCTAATGTTCAGGTCAGACAGACTCTCACATGCTATTCTACCATGCCATCTCATCTCTCATCTGATTCTAGGGACAGGGCAGATTGGACACACCTACTCAATCAAGGGTTTTTCTTTATTTAAAAGAATTTCTACATTGTAGAATAATCGTGAAGACCCGACCTCAACCCAATTGAGTAAGTTTGGGATGAGTTGGACCGCAGAGTGAAGGGAAAAGCAGCCAACAAGTGCTCAGTATATGTAGGAACTCCTTCAAGACTGTTGGAAAAAGCATTCCAGGTGAAGCTGGTTGAGAGCATGCCAAGAGTGTGCAAAGCTGTCATCAAGGCAAAGGGTGGCTATTTGAAGAATCTCAAATATAAAATATATTTTGATTTGTTTAACACTTATTTGGTTACTACATGATTCCATATGTGTTACTTCATAGTTTTGATGTCTTCACTATTATTCAACAATGTAGAAAATAGTAAAAATAAAGAAAAACCCTTGAGTAGGTGTGTCCAAACTTTTGACTGGTACTGTATGTGTTTGCAAATTTCACACATATTACATATTGTGCAAACATGCACTGTTGGAGCTAGGAACACTAGCATTTTTTTACACTTGCAATAACACCAATACAATTTGATTTGATTTGACACACACGCGCACACACACGTGCACACACACGCGCGCGCACACACACACACACACACACACACACACACACACACACACACACACACACACACACACACACACACACACACACACACACACACACACACACACACACACACACACACACACACACACACATACACACACACACACACACACACACACACACACACACACACACACACACACACACACACAGACACACAGTGTTGTGCTGAGTTAGTGTGTGAGGTTGTTGGTGTATGAAATGAGGGGAGATGTTTTCATTTCCTCCCCTCCCCTAGCTGGCCGAGTTGGGGGACGGGGGTTGGGGGGATGCCCACCAGAATGTACCTCCCCCTCACAGACCATGACTCACAGCCAAGAGAGAAAACAGGAAGGATGTTAACCACTACCACCACCAGCGCAGCGTTTCACCACCCTCCCCTCCGACCCACACCTCCACTCCACACAAAAGACCCTAACTTAATGAAGCCTGGAGGAGTGCACGGCACGGCGATGACATCAGAGTTAGAGGGAAAACGCACACGTCAGCAGGAACAATGGGGCAGCTCCAGAGGAGAGGGATCAAAGTGGGCTGTTGAGGACTCTGAGCTACTATAGTGTCCAGACAGGAACACAGGACTTAGCCTGGACAAAGATCTGTTAAATAGCCAACCAGGCTATACGGCACAAACAGACCTGGGACCAGGTTACACAGGACCCATACCTTCTGTCAACGTCTGGGAAAAAAGAGGAAGAGATGAAGGAGGTAGTGGTTAAAGAGGGTGAGTGAGTGAGAGGGAGGTAGAGATAATGAGATAAAGAGAGAATGACAGAAAAAGAGACAGAGAAAGAGAGAAGGTGAGAATTGGGTGTGTTGGTCAGTTGCCATCACTCACCTATGTCCTCACCAGAGAGTTTCTCTGTCACCCCCATGCCACCACCTTGTCACCCTGGATCTCCAGCCACCCTGTCACTCTGTCCCCCCTAGCCTGTGTCTTTGTCACCTTGTTGTCATGCTATCAGGCTCACCGCTGACCTTGTGTGTCCCAGGTATAGAAAAATAAAGAAGGTAGAGAAAGAGAGAGAAGGAGGGGGTTGTGCCTGGACATGTCTGTCTCCTTATATCACAGGCCCCGGACACAAAGTGCTAATGCTATGTGTCCATAGATTTATGAGGGTGTGTTAGGGGTTAAGGTGTGTGTGCCGGTGTGTTTATATGTGTGTGTGAGGTTTGTGTGTATGTGTGTGTTGGGGGGGTATGGCCAGAGGAGCACACACTGGGGCTACCACTGAGTCACACACAAACACACACACACACACTACCCTGGGGGTAGCGCCTCTGTTCTGGTCACACACATTATGATCTCACTATCATAGACTGTATGGATGACCGAAAACGACAATTATGATTACATACATTTATACATTTATACATTTATTTATTTACATAAATTAGTCCGGCTACATCTATCCTCAACCTGGGTGTTCATCAGCATCTGTATCTGTATGCTCATCACAAAAGCAAAGAGAGTCAAACTAATTCTGAGAAGAGCCTATTCTTCCTAATTCCAGGATGTGCTATTGAGCTACGGGAACAAGCTTCAAGGCATTTCACACTCTCTGGGAGTGAATCAGAAAAGATGTGCTTCTAAAGTTCAGCTTTTGAGAAAGGAGCCGGCTGTTGGCGCCACATAGCACATTATTATGCTGTGAGGGCCAGGAGCCAAGGAATACGTCCCGAAAAACACACATGTCGACCAATCAGACGCCTGGGATTCCACTGGAACACTACCCATAATCCTCTGAACAAATACATGTATCTAAAACCATAACAACCCTCCACCAACACGCCAGAGACGCCAGAGTCAGGCCAAGAGGAGTGTGACGCATCCGTAGCAACACACCATAATTAACAGAAGTGCCAGGATAGACTCTAAGTTTAGAAGACCCAGCAAGCTACCCCCCATCCTCCCTCCCCTTCAACCCTCCTCCTCTCCTTCTTCACATGCCCCCACACTGATATTTAACAAAACATTAATCTTCTTGCCAGCTCTTCTAAAGAATCCTGTGATGTAGCTGTGAGCTCCAGAGGAGACTGGGTAATAGTAATTCCATTGTTCTGGTCGTTATTTATGCCCTTGGCTGTACCAGGCATGATGAGGTAAGTTTTCTTTATGTTATTATTCACAACTGGTGATACATAAAGCCAGATTACACAAATGTCTCTCTGTTTCATAGCGCCGCTACTCTCACACCTCCTCCTCCTCCTCCTCCCTCCATCCCTCCACTGCCTTTCAATAGCACATTTCCCCTTTCTCCCCCTCTTTCTAAATCACCCACAGCATTTGCATGTGAATCGCTTGTATATCTTCTTTTATATGATGCGCTGCCCCCCAACTCAACCCCCATCACCAAAAATGTTGATGTTACTCTCCCATTCCCAGCCTGGCATGGCGGACGTTTTAATAAAAGAAGACAGGGTTTATGAAATCAAGATGATACATTTTTTTTTCTGCCCTGAATGATAAGCCATGTTACTGGGGTGATAATCCACGTGGAATTTCTCCAGAGCACTTTTATTGACATTTTCAATTATCCACTCTGCCAGGTCTTAGTGAGCAACAGTGGAGCGGCAGTTGGGAGGCTATAATTACAATAGAGAACCATACTTGTGAATCAGACACAGGGGCCTGTTGGACTCTGCTCTGTTTGCCTGTGGCTGTGGCTCAGAGAGAGGAGGACCGTGTGGGGTCAGAGACACACTGCTGTGCAGTTAGTCTCGGGGTGAGATGAACCCAGCATGTGTGTGTTTGTGTGTGTGTGTGGGTGTGGGCGTGTGTGTGTGTGTGTGTGTGTGTGTGTGTGTGTGTGTGTGTGTGTGTGTGTGTGTGTGTGTGAGCCGGGTTCATAAGGAGACCAGTATGCCCCCGTAACACACAAATAGACACAGACACACACACACAGCTCTCTCCTCTCTTGGCCAGGGTTACTTTACAACATCAGTGTAGTCCAGCCCCTTTTCAGAGAAAGCACATGGTACGGACCCAGAAAGCCAAACAGACAGGATGACCTCTTACATGCACAGTGCACAGGGTCATACTTGTTTTCCCTGCACTCTGACTAGATCCATTTACACAGACTCAAAAGCACTCCAGACCTCTACCCCTGGCTAAGGTTACATACTTACATCCCTGTAATAATTCAGACACGTATTGCAAAGGGACTTTTTTTCTCTCGCTCGTTCTTTCTCTTTCAGTGAGTTCTGCTTTGTTTCAAAAGCAGATCAACTTCAAAGCATTGAAACGGACAGATTAATAGTTGAACAGAAATGCTATTTCATAAGCTATTGAGTTTCGGTGCTATCACTCAAGGGTCTTTGTCTGACTGTGTGAGAGAGTGCATGCCTGTGTGTACTTGTGCATGTGTATGCATGTGTGTGTATGCTTGTGTGTGTGTGTGTGTGTGTGTGTGTGTGTGTGTGTGTGTGTGTGTGTGTGTGTGTGTGTGTGTGTGTGTGTGTGTGTGTGTGTGTGTGTGTGTGTGTGTGTGTGTGTGTGTGTGTGTGTGTGTGTGTGAGGAGGTGTAGTCAGGGCACAAAGGAAACCAGTCCAACCATAACAGCTGTTTACCCATGGCATGTACGACTGCCCTCTTCCTCCCTCGCTCACCCTGTTGACATCATCCACTGCATCTCTCCTTCCTGTCTCTCTCCCTCTCTTTTCTTTTGGATGGATTCTGTTATGACAAGTTTAATTGAGGGTTGTCAACCTATAGCATTTTTGTAAATATTAGACTTGCCAAGAGCGTCGATTAGAGGAAATGGCCATACAGTATGCTGTTCTTCAATGAAGCACAATGTCTGTCTTTGTGAAGTGGATCGCTAGGAGTCATTTTGATACTTTTGTCTCAATGACCCTTCATGCACTATAGATTCTATCTCGTTCTGGCCTAGGAGTTGTATATATATGTAATATACATCTTTAAATAGCCAACAATCTCATCCAACTATATGGAGAGCTTTTCTTGGCTCTGTTTATTAATCATTGACCTGAGAGAACATTGAGTAACCATGGACATCAAGCCTACTATTTTGAATATGAGCTGCTTATTATAGCCACCATTTTCTACCTTTTAATAAATGACTCACAGCTTTATAATGTCTATGGAAGTACCCTTCTCATTAGTGTGGGTATTGAGGGGGAGAGAGCTGATCCAGGGCTGACACATCTCCTATGATCTCTGATCTGTCCATGCAGCAGCTTCCTCATTGATCAGTCTCAAAACAAGCCTTTAGTTCTCCTGATGACTTTTAATGTGTGAGTTTAACTGTCTCTTTCACACTGTGCCAAACAGGTCAGGTCTTGCGTTGTCCATTGTATGTTATTTTTAGCTAAAGGTGGAGGAGTGGGCGGTGTTTCGATTTTAGTCCCCTGTTTGATTCATTAGTCGGACGCGTGTGTGTATTCGGTGTGTGTAGTCTCCATTGTGTGGTGGTGGTGTGTGTTCCAGTAAGTGACACTGCTGTGCGTTACTCACCTGGGGGCGGGGCTGAGGCCAGTGAGTCAGTGCCGTGTCATCAGCCATCGCCAGGCAGCCTGATCCAGAGCTCTCTCTTAGTAGCACCCTGGGCCCTCCTCTCCTCCTCCTGAAAACAAGCAGCAGTAATGTGCCCATATCACCTCCATAATTACGCCTCATCTCCCACCATGTCACCCTGAGAGACAGAGAGAGAGAGAGAGAGAAGAGAGAGAGAGTGAGAGAAAGAGAGACCAACAGACAGACAGAGGGAGTGGGAGGGAGGGGTAAGGGGAAACAAGAGACAAGGTAAAAAAAAAAAAGATAATAATTATTAAACCCTAAAACTCCACTATTACACTATTACAAATCTAAAGAGAGCCTTACATCTAGGCTTGGCATAGAACAACTAAATAAACAGATGATAGATCTTGAGTGATGACATGAACTGAATTTCTGGTCTCTCTCTCTTTCTCTCTTCCTCTCCCTCTATCTCTTAACGAGAGTCTTCCAGAGACATAACTCAGCACTCTCCACTCCAATAACTGTTGAAAAATGAAAATTGACAGCGGTGTCACGGCGACTATGCCACATGTTTACGAGAAGCTGTCTTTACTGGCCCCTCAGCCTCAGTGATATAAGTCATACACAGTAACAGTCTGCTCATCATAGAGCTGGATTTATAGGCCCAGCGTATAGCCACATGACCTGCATTCCGCCAGCCCAGCCCATAGACCAGGAATCATTATCTAGAGCCACTAACTATAACCTTCATAGACTGTTTCTCTATTCAAATAGGCTCAGTCTGGATCAGCCTGTAAACTCAACATATGCTGACAGACACAGGTCTAGTCTAGGAAGGTGAAGAAGAGGAAGAGTTTGCATCACAGTATATTGTGGTGAAAGTATGTTTTCCCCTCTATTTCAGTGATGTTTTTTTTTCTTCAGGTAAGTTGACTGAGAACACATTCTCAGCAACAACCTGGGGAATAGTTACAGGGGAGAGGAGGGGGAATGAATGAGCCAATTGGAAGCTGGGGATGATTAGATGGCCATGATGGTATGAGGGCCATATTGGGAATTTAGCCAGGACACCAGGGTTAACACCCCTACTCTTACCATAAGTGCCATGGGGTCTTTAGGACCACAGAGAGTCAGGACACCCGCGTTAACGACCCATCCGAAAGTCGGCACCCTACACAGGGCAATGTCACCAATCACTGCCCTGGGGCATTGGGATATTTCTTTAGATTAGAGGAAAGAGTGCCTCCTACTAGCCCTCCAACACCACTTCCAGCAGCATCTGGTCTCCCATCCAGGGACTGACCAGGACTAACCCTGCTTATCTTCTGAGGAAAGCCAGCAGTGGGACGCACTGTGCTATGCTGCTGGTTGTTGTTGTTGTTGTTCTACAGAGGTCATGATGTGAGTTACTTTATTGATTTGTATCCGTGTGGTTAGTTATGATTAGGTAAACAACGCTGGTACACAGTCTTCTCTCTCTACATCTCCGGGCAGAGAGGCCTAGGTCTGAGTTTCTCACTGGAGCACACATAGTTCTGTTCTCTGGATGTTTGCATACTTGCTCTGGGAATGTGGCATCAGAGAAGCTGGGCACGGGAAGCGCTTAAGGCACACTGCCAGGGAGACAAGGGCTATTTTCACAGGGAGTTACAGTGTTTTCTACTGGTCGCCCTGGCCTGCCTTGAGCCTGGCTGGTAGGGCACCGTAACCTGGGAGAGAGATTGTTACAGCCTGGCTGGTTCATTCAACTGCTGCTTAGAGAGAGAGAGAGAGAGAGAGAGAGAGAGAGAGAGAGAGAGCGAGAGACAGGGAGAGAGAGAGAGGGGGGGAACCTTGGTGAATCTAGTGGGGCAGGATAGAACGTTTTTAGTTGAGGCTTACACAAGGAGACATCAATATGTGATTAAATAATAGTTGCTCAAGGTCTAAAGAAGGTAGACCGACTTGTCCTGAGAAGTATGTTAAAGGTCTGGTTTTGCAACAGCCTTCTAAACAAGCAGAGCCTGGTGCTGGGTCTGGGACATAGGCAGGATGCTGGTAATGAATGGTGCTTTGAACACCAGCACAGTTAGAGCCTGTACTGCTGTCGGTCACTGAGATTGACACCCATGCAAATCATAGCAGAGATGACAGGCTGTGCGACACCAGCCCCCACCACCCAGCTACCCAGCCACCCCGGCCTTCCTGCCAACCCCCATGCCTATGCACACAGAGCGGAGAGACAAATTGACGGGTCTCCCCCCTCTTTCCCTCCGCAACTCTGCACTCCAACGGCCTCTGCTCAGGGGGCCAATTCTAAGTTCAGATCACCATTTGTAGTTATTATGCTGACATAATTAATCCCCTGTTGTGACTGAAGCGGGGGTGGGAGGGCTCAACGCTCCACTGCCCCTGCCTGGTGGACCTGTCACTCTGCTATGAACCGCTCCTCTCCTCTCTTCTCCTCTCCTCTTCTCTCCTCTCTGCTCCTCTACTTCCACTCCTCTACTCTTCCCTGCCCGCCTCCTCCCCCTGCACACAGCCCTGTCTGTCTGTCTGTCTGCTGGTCAGTCATTCTGTCTGTCGTAACATTATATCTCATGAGACTGTCTTGGTCGGTCCGTTTCTTCCTCTTCTCCAACCCAGCAGTGGATACACACTCTGACAAGACTGACAAACACAGTCACACTAGTTCATGTTTGTAGTTTACCACCAAAGTGGGGCAAAAAGGCTGCATAAGGAACACAATGTAAAGCAGTGAGTTTAGAGAGTTGCCAATGCCATCCCTGCATTACAGAGAGGCCTGTACACATCCCAGCCTATGGAACACAGCATATCTGCTGCCTCCCACAGCTCTCAGGTCAACTGAGAGTCATGAATGATAAATCCCCTCTGCTTATTGCAATCATGGACAAAGAGACTAGCTTTGGGGACAGAGGCGGAGGGGGGGAGTAGGAGGAGGAGGGAGGACTAGTAGGAGGAGGAGGAGGAGGAGGAGGAGGAGGAGGAGGAGGAGGAGGGAGGAGGGAGGAGGGAGGAGGAGGGAGGAGGACTATGAGGAGGGAGGCCTAGTAGGAGAGGGGGAACGACATCTCATCTCATCAGAAACACCGGCTGGATTAATAAAGCTGAACGGTGACTGTGTCCACATCTTAAACAGTTCAAGAGATTAAAATAGAAACTACGTCTCAAGTCCTGAAACATATGTCAGCAAGGCCAGAATAATGACAGTCAGAGATTAACACCGCTGGCACCAAACACACTGACTCTATACCCTGTGAATAGGGATAGTCAGAATC
This sequence comes from Coregonus clupeaformis, assembly GCF_020615455.1. Lineage (NCBI taxonomy): Eukaryota > Metazoa > Chordata > Actinopteri > Salmoniformes > Salmonidae > Coregonus > Coregonus clupeaformis. The sequence goes on from NW_025536545.1 coordinate 25,426, forward strand.
AATCGTTCCCAGAAATAAAACATCCCAAATTGGACCTTGATTCTTCTGAGCATAGCGTGGGCGTACTGTAATTCTATAAGCAGGTGCAAAGTTCCCAAAAAATCACTTTTTGGAATTGGAACTTTGATTGGAATATCTGTGTCTGAGAGTTTATTTGGGTCAATTGGTTGCATTTTCTGACATCAAAGTAGGATGATTCAATATTTGCCATTCACTGAGGTTGTAAATAATTCAATGTCCCCATTACCTAAACTATAACTGTCTAGCGTGATGTGAAATCTGGAGGACTATAATGACCTGTGTCATTGGTTACAGCAGAAGTCAATGTAGGACAAGGGATATTTATCCATACTCAGGCATAATTCATGGAATCTTCCTATACAAGGGTATGTTTAGTCTCAATTTATTGCAAGGACACAATCTTCTTCAGATCTATGGAAAATCCCATAGGCTCCACATACTGTAAACACGCCATAGATGGAGACTTAGGAATCGTTCATGCAGCAGACGTCAATTGTCAAAGTCAATCAGTGATCAACAAGCTAATCACTTAATATCATTATTGTGATTGCTTTACTCCAGATTTAAACCTGATTAAAACTGGGGACAAAACCTTCAGCTCAGACATGCTCTCAAATCTCCTTTGAACATAACATGTGATGAAATAAGACACCAGAAATACTTCAATTCAAACTCCATTGTTTAGAAGCATAGAGCCAACCGACACCTCCAGATGTATCTGCAACACTGGAACACCTGTGATCTGAGAACCCTGCCTTCTGTTCTGTTATCCTGCGCAGAGAAGACAATGTACAGTAAACAGTTTAGTTCTGCATGCAATAAGTGATTATGCGGCAGAAGAATTCATCAAATAACAAAAATGTTCCTCTCATGAAAGTGAAACATGAGAACAGATTAGCTGGCCTCTGTGAGAAAGTATTAATGTGTACAGCATTGGTAGGAATGTGGCTGCTGAGGACTCTAAACACACCTAAACCACTTGTTATATAATGAGCATGGCAATGCACTTTTGCAAAGATCATACTTAGATGTCCATGCTTGGTGATTTATTAAACGTTATTATTCTAGTCCAATCAGTAGTAAAGAAAAAAATTAACTCGGTTCCGTCTGTCTCTCATCTTTACATAAAAAGTTCAGACATGCTGTATATTAAAAGGAGCTCAAATATTCCAACTGTGTGTCAAAGGTGGTCAAAGGCTTCTGCGTTCACACAGGACCTGACAAAGAGGAGGCGGCCAGCGCTTGTAAATAAATCACATACAGAGACAGAGACTGGGAGATAATAGGGCAGCTAGGAGCTGGGTGAGCTCCAGAAACACACACATAACAGCACCACCACACCATGTTAGTAGCTCCACCCGTCCTGCATACCTGGGTTCAAATAGTATTTTAAATCTTTCAAATACTGTTAGCATTTACTTTAGCTTGCCTGGAGTGCCAGGTGAGTGGGGTTTGCCAATTCACCACTATTATATTGGTCCATTAAGCTAGGCAAGCTCAATCAAGCACAGACAAATATTAAAAAATGATTTCAAATAGTATCTGAACCCAGATCTGAGCTCCACCCGCCCAGTCCCACTCCTCCCTCTCCTTCACTGCTGCTGGCTGCCGCTGGGAACAAAGTCTGCACATAGTTTCATATTTATTTTGCAGCACACATAGTTCAGGACATATTATCGGAAAAACACCATAGCTTCAGTTCACGTTGCCCCCTGTTGACATACAGTATATCCCACTTGTTCTGAATCAGACAAATAAAGAAGTGGAATGTCCACAAATGGGTCCACATGGTTCACAGGAGAGATGTGATCACAGGAGAGGCTGGCTGGGGACAGTGCATCTCAGAATCACCCTCCATTACCAGGCAGAGGGCTGAAGGACCATAGAAAAGGGTGCTTTGGGTGTTTACAATAAAAATGACTACCGGTGGCTGACACTCACACAGCATATAAAACCATAATATTATAATGACAATAATAAAGAAAACTAACACCTGACCTAGAAGATTACTTTTTTTATTTTTATTGTACCTTTTGGCAAAAATGTGAGTTTCTTGCATTAAAAAAACCTTGACCTGAATGCCTCACTTTCCGAGAGAGTGGACTGACTCCCAATACCAAATGGCCTAAACGGTGGCATCAGGAAAGAGCAGTCACTGAGTAGCTCCTTCCACTTTATATGATGTGGATTTGTGTCAAAATTGCTTTTACTGGTCATAAGTGAACCTGTTGGCAATGTTATAGGGCAGAAGTACAGCGGCCTGGCTAGGCTAACGTATCCCATGAACAGTCAGGCACTTGTTGCATGCCATACGATAGGGCACACAGTTCCCAACGCTGGGATTAAGAACCAATATTTGTAAACCACAGGTGGCTTGCTGGCATGATGCGAAAATGGTGCAGAGAAAGATTGGAATCCTTGGCAAAGCCTAAGTGTTAAAAACGATCAAATTGTTGGCCATGACAGAAACAGTTACACACACTGGCTTCTAGCTGACAGTAACAATAAGCTATTAAACTATGAAACACTGGCCTTGTTTCTATTAACATTGTGTGTGGGAGGATCTGCATTTTACAATATAAAACATTAGATGGTGTCACGCCTGACTCAGGGGACTCTTATATGTTGAGTCAGGGTGTGTATATTCTATGTTGTGTATATTCTATGGGTGTTATCTAGTATGTGTATATCTATGTTGGCCGTGTGGTTCCCAATCAGAGGCAGCTGTCGTCCGTTGTCTCTGATTGGGGATCATACTTAGGCAGTCTATTGGCACTAGGTAGTTGTGGGATCTTGTTCCGTGTAAGGTTTGTTGTTTGTTCAACCTTTGGACTTCACGTTTTGTTTCGTTTGTTGTTTTGTCGTGTGTTTATAAGTTAAATAAACATGTACGCATATCACGCTGCGCCTTGGTCTGACCCGTCCTTCAATGAACGTGACAGAAGATCCCACCAAACACGGACCAAGCAGCGTGCCCAGGAGGACCGAACACCCTGGACACAGGTGGGGGAAGATTTGGTCATGGGAGGAGATATTTGCGGGAAATGACCATGGGCGAAGGTAGATGCCCAGGCAGGAGAGGAGGGCAACATGGAGAACACCAATACTTTTTTGGGGGGGGCACACGGGGTGGTTGGTGGAGCCTAGTTTCAGAGCAGAGCCAACTCTCCGTACTCACGCGAGGAAGCGTGTGACTGGGCAGGCTCCGTGTTATGCGGAGCTACGTACTGTGTCGCCAGTGCGCGGCACAGTCTGTACGTCCTGTGCTAGCACCACGCACGTGCCGTGTGAAGATGGGCATCCAGCCAGGACGGCGTGTGCCGGCTCAACGCTCCTGGTCTCCAGCACACCTCCTGGGTCCCGCATATCCTGCGCCGGTTCTACGTACTGTATCACCAGTGCGCGCGGCACAGCCCAGTGCGTCCTGTGCTAATGCCTCACACATACTGTGCGGAAGTAGGCATCCAGCCAGGACGGGTTGTGCCAGCTCTCCGCTCCAGACCTCCAGTCCGCCTCCACAGTCCGGTACGGCCTGTTCCTGCTCCCCGCACCAAGACAGTGGTGCGTGTCGCCAGCCTGGTACGGCCCATTCCTGCTCCTCGCACCAAGCCAGTGGTGCGTGTTCCCAGTCCGGCCCGGCCCGTTCCTGCTCCTCGCACCAAGCCAGTGGTGCGCGTCGCCAGTCCGGCCCGTTCCTGCTCCTCACACCAAGCCAGTGGTGCGTGTTCCTAGTCCGGCACGGCCCATGCCTGCTTCTAGCACCAGACCAGTGGTGCGTGTGTCCAGTCCGGCACGGCCCGTGCCCGTTCCACCGGTCAGCGGCTCCACTCCGGAGCCAGAGCAGTCCGCTCCACCGGTGCCTGATCCAGCTCTGATCAGCTGCTGCACTCCGGAGCCAGAGCAGTCCGCTCCACCAGGGTCCAGTTCAGCTCCGGTCAGCAGCTCCACTCCGGAGCCAAAGCAGCCCGCTCCACCGGTGCCTGATCCAGCTCCGGTCAGTTGCTCCACTCCGGAGCCAGAGCAGTCCGCTCCACCGGGGTCCAGTCCAACTCCGGTCAGCGGCTCCACTCCGGAGCCAGAGCAGTCCGCTCCACCGGTGCCCAGTCCAGCTCCGGTCAGCGGCTCCACTCCGGAGCCAGAGCAGTTCGCTCCACCGGTGCCCAGTCCAGCTCCGGTCAGCGGCTCCAGTCCGGAGCCTGAGCAGCCCGCTCCACCGTCGTCTGGTTCAGCTCCGGTCAGCGGCTCCAGTCCAGACAAAGACGTCAGCCCCTCTCCAGGTTCGGGGTCTCCCACACCAGGGTCCAGACAGGGCCTGGAGTATCGTGGGAGGAAGGAGAGGGGAAGCAGCGCGCCGAGGTCCAGACCAGACCAGGGGCGCAACAGGGAGGCGGAGAGTAAGAGGTCGTCACGCCCGGAGACGGATCCGCCTCCGAGGCGGAATGCCCACCCGGCCCCTACCCTGTTAGGGGGAATACTGTCACGCGTTCCGTGTAAGGTTTGTTGTTTGTTCAACTTTTGGACTTCACGTTTCGTTTTGTTTGTTGTGTGTTTATAAGTTAAATAAACATGTACGCATATCACGCTGCGCCTTGGTCTGCCCTGTCCTTCAACGAACGTGACAGATGGGGAATAATTTTTTAACTCCACACCACCACCACCACCCTATATACACCTTTTCACCCCCCTTATTTCCTACAGCCTATTGCCTGATGAACAACTATGGAAAACAAGTAGAGAAGACATGATAGCACTTCTATATAACTGAAATTAGTTAACAGTTTTGGACAAGAGGACCAAGCCCTTTAACTTCCCCAAAGTAGGATAAGGATATACTCCCAAAATTCACATGATCAACCCCACACCAGGTCCATAAAGAAACTAAAAGATCCCAGTGTCTGATTTCCAGCTTTGACACACAACCAGGACCCACTTAAGTCCTTTACTTTAACCTTTGTTTGAAAAGGTTCCTTTAGCCTCAGGCCTCGGCAGTAAATTCATACAGCTATGAAATTAATGTGCCAGAGTCCACATCCCCATCCACTCTCTCATTAATCATACTGGGAGAGGGAAGAGATGGGGTAGGAAGTCAGGGTTTTTCTTTTTTTATAATAGGCCAGATTGTGTAATTATTGTTGCACTCCAATATTAACTGTGTTCCGGCTATCAACATCCGCTCTGTTGTGAAATGTAGAGGAGGGAGAAGAGGGGGAGAGAGGGGAGAGGAGAGGGAGAGAGGGGAGAGGAGGGGGGAGAGAGGGGAGAGGAGCGGTTAACACACATCTGTGCTCACCATGATCCACACGGCCTAAAAGTTTTAACCTTCACCACCTATAAACATACATACAGGCTTAAACACACACACACACACACACAAATACACACGTACACACACGTACACGTACAAAAATACTGGCTTAAACACACCCACCCACACACAGGCAAGGCACATACACACACATTTTCAAAAAGCTGCTGAAACTTAGCGAGGCTCTTTCAGTTTGACATTGAAGACTTCCAGATCAGAAGGGAACCCCTCTTACCCTTTGTGGTCAAATTGTCCACAGCAGCTTTGATAGCTAAACTGAAACAAACGAGTGTTCAAATGCACTTTCTACCTGTGAAGGTGATGTGATGTGAATATCCTGTTCAGTAGGGTAATTGTAATTGCAATGAGCCTCGTAGCTCTGTCAATGAGGTGTTTGGTTTAAACACCTCCACCACGGCCGCTCTGTTCTATGGGACAGTTCAGCCTCTATCTTAATTACACACGTCGTGAGCGGCAAGCAGGCCGGCAGAGCAGGAAATGACAGCTGCGGCGCTAGGTAGCTCACTTCAAACACAGCAGCATGGTAAAAGTCAATAAAAGCAGGCCTAAACTAGCAGCTACAGATGTAGGATCTTAATTTGATCACACTTTGTTGCTGAGAATTTTCCTGCACCGCAGGAAATGTAGATGAGCTTCGTGATTTACATAAATTCACTGAAAACCCGCACTAACACATGGTTATATTAACAGTATTACATTTTTCATGTAGGCTAATGTTCGCCAGCTAATAGCCTAACCACCAATTAAGCAACATTATGGACTAAACGTTCAAATCCTGTTGCTGCAGGATTATTATGTTGCGACAACAGTGGTCAAATTAAGTTCCTATATCTGTAGGTCCTAATGCCCCGAAGGTAGTGGATCAGAGCCACAGTGAGACGGTCGTCACTAGTTACCATAGCCACCAAGTCATAAACCTGTCTATTTCTACAATTGATCTTCTTTAAATAGGATTTTAAAGCTAACCTTAACCCTAACCGCAACCACACAGTCAACCTCATTCCTAACCCTGACCTTAAATTACAACCAAAAAGCTAATTTTTTTCATTAACTTTTACGATAATATTTGTGGCTGTGGTAACTAGTGACAACTCAAGGAGAGACCTGCAGCTACAGGCTGCTGCTGCATGGGGAAACTTCAGGAGAAACGAGGGGGAGGAGAAGGAGGTTAAATAAACACACCAAGAAATACCAAATACACACCCCAAAAAGTATTTGGTTGAAACACTCTACATTCATATGAGATCCTGATCCATAGTGTAAAAGGAGTATCACTATTGGGCATTCTACAGAAAAGAAAAGGGATCAAAGCATTACAAGACCAACCACTAGGAAATTCAGGGACTACAGAGGACAGAGTTAGTCTTGCTCTGCTCTGGTGTTGTTGAGATCAGTGGTGCGGTGAGTGTGCATCCCCTTCCTCAGCCCACCCTGCATGGTCTTCCCTTCCGACGCTCCACACACACTTCCTAGCAACACAGCGGTATGGGGGACATTGTCCACCCTGGGCCCCAGTGTAGTCCTTTCTCCTCCAGCTCAACATAAAGCTTCTGTCCCAATGATGTGGTCTGAAGGTCTGGGAGGAGGGGCTAGCATCCAGACATGTTGCAGAGGGTTGGAGGGAGGGGAGACAATGGTTTGCAGTTTTATAAAGGATAGTTATTTTAGTGTTGACTGGAGGTTAGACAGCTTTAGTGTCAAACAGCAGAGTCAGGGACTTTTATTCAATGTGTTCAGTGTGACACCCAGTATAAAGTAAAATATGGGTGTTTTTTAGTAGTTGTTTACATGAGTTTTGGTCAGTGTCTTTGCATCATCTGTCTTCTTTATTTAGTCTACATTTTACATTTTTACATTTACATTTTAGTCATTTTAGCAGACGCTCTTATCCAGAGCGACTTACACAAGCAATTAGGGTTAAGTGCCTTGCTTAAGGGCACATCGACAGATTTTTCACCTAGTCGGCTCGGGGATTAGAACCAGCGACTTTTCGGTTACTGGCAAAACGCTCTTACCCACTAAGCTATGTTTATGACAATGCCTATATGTTTATGAAAATGTTTCTACATGTTTATGAAAATGTTTTTTATGTTTATGACAATGCTTTTTATGACAATGTCTATATGTTTATGTATTTACATTTTAGTCATTTAGCAGATACTCTTATCCAGAGCGACTTACAGGAGCAATTAGGGTTAAGTGCCTTGCTCAAGGGCACATTGACAGATTTTTCACTTAGTCAGCTCGGGGATTCGAATAAGCAACCTTTCGGTTACTGGCCCAATGCTCTTAACCGCTAGGCTACCTGCCGCCCATATGTTTATGACAATGTTTATATGTTTATTACAATGTTTATATGTTTATAATAATAATAATAATAATAATATGCCATTTAGCAGACGCTTTTATCCAAAGCGACTTACAGTCATGCGTGCATACATTTTTTTTTTGTGTATGGGTGGTCCCGGGGATCGAACCCACTACCTTGGCGTTACAAGCGCCGTGCTCTACCAGCTGAGCTACAGAGGACCACACGACAATGTTTATATGTTTATGACAATGTTTATATGTTTATGACAATGTTTATATGTTTATGACAATGTTTATATGTTTATGACAATGTTTGTGGGTGTTTCTATTTAGTTTTCATGTAACTTTTATTTACCTTTAGTACATAAACTTGGTTTATCAAGAGGCAACCCTGTCAACAGTTTGTTTGTTTGTGTTTTTGTTCTGGCAGAAAAAGTGTATGTAATTGAGAATGCGTGTGCGTGCACATGTGAGCAGGAGTGTGGTTGCAATGCATGGGTGTGTGTGTGTATGTGTGTGTGTGTGTGTGTGTGTGTGTGTGTGTGTGTGTGTGTGTGTGTGTGTGTGTGTGTGTGTGTGTGTGTGTGTGTGTGTGTGTGTGTGTGTGTGTGTGTGTGTGTGTGTAGGAGTGCACGTGCTCTACAGGCTAGGCAGGGGGTGAGATCACTGTGTTTAGTGTTGTGGGGGAGATCTGAGGAACACTTGACCGGGTGGACTGGCACATTTAGCCTGTGTCACCCCTCCCACCACACACATGCACACGCACACGCACACGCACACGCACACACACACACACTCTGTCCCTGCTCCATCTCTGACTGCCTCCGCAGACACAAAGGGCCTGCTGTGAAGACAACTCAACTGGATGAGAGCTTAACCCTTCACCACCAAGGTCAAACTATTAACACAAAACTGCTCCCTAGTATGCAAATGAACCATCTTATGACTGATATGAAACATACACTTACGGATGACAGATATAATAACAGGCACTTAAAGTTTTACTTAGTTTCAAATGCATTTAACATATAATCTGAGGTAAAATATGAAATTAAGAGCAGAAAATGATCTACTGAGTCACGTTATAAATGTTTAAAAAAACCTATGAGGTAACTTTATTGTAAAAGCCTCAGATCAGCTAGATGTAATTGTCCATGCCCTCTGTGTGTGTGCGTATTCCCTGCCATATTGTACTGCATTTGTCTCTGTGTAAAAGATGAATGCAATCATGTCCTGAGTTTTAACACCTCTATCTCTCTCTCCTAATTAAGAGAGAGAAAAGCTATAGAACCTTGTAATTCTCAGTCATCTGAACTTTTGTGCTCCGACCGTAAATGCAGAAAGGAAAGGGGAGAGAGATTCGTCAGACGGCATGTTTAGCTGTGCGTAATTGGGACAGAGGTGTGGTGTAGGAGGCAGGTGTGGAGGTATTGTTCTCTTTGATGGGATTATTTGCACTTCTCAATGCTGGAAAACCAGGTATCATCATAGGGAGTAGAGGGGAGGCAGCCATCTAAATTTACAATGGCTGGATTTGGTTTTTCCTCAAGGTTGTGTAATTATACCTGCTCTCTGTGTAATTAGGAGCAGAAGGCTTCACGACCTGGATGACTACTGTCTTGTCTACTTTGAAAGTAGAATCACTTCAAACTCCTCAGGAGGTGAAAGTACAATGTTTTGTTTTGCTCTTCTTCTTTCCCTTTTCATCTTTCTTTATCATCCCTTTTTTTCTTGTTCTAAGGGCTTAGTGATCTTGGGTGATTAGGTTATTTTTTTACAACTGAATAAATGTGAATAGATCATACTGTATCAAGCCAGGTGATAAAAAGAGTTGAAGAAGAGAGCAGTCTGAGGTAAAGTTCAGAACAGAACACCTTATATATAGGAGATTGGTGAACAGTGATGTCCATTGGGAAAGGTCCCACACTCTTAGAAAAAAAAGGTCCTACACTCTTAGAAACCCAAAAGGGTTCTTCAGCTGTTCCCTTAGGATAACCCTTTTTGGTTCCAGGTCGAACCCTTTCCACAGAGGGTTCTCCTCTGGGGACAGTGGAATAACATTTACATTTACATTATATTTTAGTCATTTAGCAGACGCTCTTATCCAGAGCGAATTACAGTTAGTGAATACATTTTTATTTTATTTTTTATACTGGCCCCCCGTGGGAATAACCTTTTTTTCTAAGAGTGTAGGGCACTCATAATGCTTCCCCTTGGCATGTACTGCACTCACTTGTACCCTGATCTGACTTTGACCAGTCTAGAGACTACGAGATGGCATTGTCATTAAGACTGCACACCGGGGGGTAATGTGCCGTACATGGACGTAGTCACACTGAGTACAGGATTAAGGACAAATCACTTTGTGGTATCTGGGTGAACATAGAGCACGGAGCCCTGGCCTGCGTGTGTACGCGTCTGTGTAACAAAAGGGACTAATAGTAGTTAGTGCATGTACTGTATGAAAAGGAATTGCTGTAGAAACTGATTTAACAGAAAATGCATTCTCTTGCATCTGTATCTTTGTGAGTGGTGACATGAGGCCAGATCTGACAGGCTACAGTGGAGGTGTGAGGGAGTGCAGTGTGCACGATGTAGGTTTTAGGGTGTAGGGAGCAGTGTGCACCTGTACAGTATACTCACTACTATCCATGTCATACCTCTCAGCTGCTGTCTGTCACAACAACCAGTCAGTAACAAAAGGAGAGAGAAAAAGAAACACATGCTTAAATCAGCCGCATTTACTCCTGACCTTCCTTACCAGGGTACGCTGCAGTTAAGCTGAGGGGATTTACACCAGCTCAACATTTACACCATATGGATGCTTTATTACAGAGTAATGATGTCTCGCTCTCTCTCTCTCTCTCTCTCTCTCTCTCTCTCTCTCTCTCTCTCTCTCTCTCTCTCTCTCTCTCTCTCTCTCTCCCCCCCTTCCTCTTTCTCCCCTTCTCTCACAATTGTTCGCTCTATCTCCCTCCCTCTCACTGCTTCTCTCGCAATCTCTCTCTCTCTCTCTCTCTCTCTCTCTCTCTCTCTCTCTCTCTCTCTCTCTCTCTCTCTGGAGATGATTTGAAAAACCAAATAGCCTTATGTGTAACCAGGTGATTAGAAGGACTTAGAGGATCTTATGAAACTCAAGAGGAATGCAATGCAGGGATATTTTAAAACTCAATGCTTTATGTGGGTCACGCTTAGACTCATTTAATTGACCAAGTAAGACAAGCAGAATTGTAGATAAAATGGTCACATTAAGTATGCATTATGTGCCTTTGTATTTGAAATCAGACCATATGGATATTGATATAAGTTAGTGGGCTATATATATTTACATATTACATTGAGGCAAACTAATATTATTGAATTTATACGAATGATTATCCTGTGCAGATTTAAAAAAAATTGTATTTCTTTTACATTTTTGGGTGTGAGAATAATTGGATTTGTGCTGAAATGAGAAAAGAGCTCAGTATTGATTTGGTTTATTGCATATTAGCAGGGAATAATCAATATGGAGGTGGTGCTTATTAAAGAGTAAAGAGCAGGGATGGGCCTCTGTCATTCATCAACCAATAGCTGCTCATCTCATAACTGACCATGCTGAGGTAATGCACTTAATGCATCACATATTGCTTTTGATTGGTCCACAGTAGCGGATGTGTGCACAGGGGCCAAAGAAATCCAAACTAAAACGGCAGAAAGTTGAATTTGGGGCAGCTCTTAGGACTGAAACCAAATGCTTGTTCCTCTGCTTTCTGTATTAGTCCTAGAATGTATTTCTGGGAATTAAAAGCGAGGGGGTGATTTGCAAATGAATGCAGTTGCAGTTGTGAAAATATAACTGTGGGCTTAGTTTGGGACACTGGGACAAACGACAGCTTCGTCGGGAGAGGGAGGAAAAAAAGTGGGCCAGCCCCTGTTAATTTATTACAGATCTGCAGCATTTATCACATAGACGCCAAGGCAACTACTCCGTTGTGGCTTGAAATGAAATGAGTGGTCTTCTTCAGTAACAGAAACAATGGTCCCAGCCAGTTACAGGTCAGCAGACAGAGGCCTATAGCCCAGACAGAGCCCAGAGTCTGAGAGTCTCAGCCCAACTGCAGCGTTGTGCTGTGTGCAAATGAACCGCTCTCCCTTTCTCCCAATTCATTTCTCATGCCACAGTATTTGTATTCCCCTTTTCATGAATGTTAGCCCCTATCTTGTGGCCCTCCCTCTCAAAAGCCTGCCCAGTGACAGAGGAGACCTGCCATGCAGAAAAAGGAGGACCTGCCATGAACTGAGTGTCAGCCATTAAATATGATTTCGCTCCTGAATGGCGATGCAAACACATTCAACTCAGTGAAACTCATTAAGACCTGCATAATCTCTCTTTTCTTAAGCATAACAATGATTTCAGCTGGGAAATGCAATGGTTTTGGTGGGACTGAACCATTGATTCAAGTTGCATTCAAAGTAATAAATCAAGTCCAGCTTCACATCCTGTGCCCATTTGCCTAATTCAGTGGCGCTCACCATACTAGTCAATTAGTTTAAAGAATATATTCAATACACTGAGAAATTCACTGACAACACAGTATAATAAATCCCCCCTGCTTTAAACCCAGAACATATGGCCAATATCCACAAAAAAAAGTGTTATAGTACCCTACTCTAACGACAGAGTTCTTGTGCAATGATAACTTAAATTGTGTTACTGTAATGTTATACGATTTTTTTGTTTTATTATTTCTTAAACATTTAATATCAGCAATAAATCATTGACTAAGCCCATGCAGGCTGTCCTGGGTACGGGACACAGACAGACAGACAGACAGACAGGATGTATAGAGGTGTTAAGCCCTAGCCTGATGAAATAAGTAAGTGAACTGTCTGTTTGATTCTTCTCAGCGGCCGTCCTCCTAACCTCGCCTCCACCTCCACCACCACAACCACCTCCCCAATGGCCCTCAGAGGACAACTCCCAGGTCCAGGAGGATATGTCTTTCTGAATTATTATTTAGATTTTTTAACAAAGTTTCCTTCCGATTTCTATTGACTTTGCTTAAAAGTCACACACACACACACACACACACACACACACACACACACACACACACACACACACACACACACACACACACACACACACACACACACACACACACACACACACACACACACACACACACACACACACACACACACACAGATGAACAGAGCGAAGGAACAGCTGTGTCAGAGCTCTCAGTAGTCAGACCATTGTAATCTGCATTAACCACATTGCAGGGGAGTGCAAAGGGTCAAAGTCTTTAAGTGCCTGTAGGGATCTGTGCTGCTTGTGGATTACAAGCTATCACTCTGGGTACATTGGGGTAATTGTACAGTGCCAGCAGCACTGCCTCTCGCTTGTTCACATGAAATGATTTACTATACGTTGTGTTCATGTTTTGATTTCAAGGCTGAGAGAGTATTCATTGTCAGAAGGGTTTCAAGTGGAAGATTATGTGATGGGGCTAATGCAATGGCTTTAACAATGAACAATTCATTAACCTAAAGACATGGTTGTAGTTAGAGATATAAGTTAGAGATATATGCATTCCATTCAAAATATTATAAACTAATTTAAAAGTTTCAATCATTTTATATTTTCAATGTATTCCTATATATAAAGCGTGTAAAGTGTGTCAACTCAAAGCTAAAAGCATATTGTGCCATCCAACAGGCCTCCAGTATGATCTGTACAGGCATTTTTCTGGAAGGTAATTCAGGATGGTCAGTAGCAGCAGACAGTGAAGCCCTGAGCCCTGGAGACCTGATCAGCCCTGGAGACCTGATCAGCACTGGAGACCTGATCACCACTGGAGACCTGATCAGCCCTGAAGACCTGATCAGCCCTGGAGACCTGATCAGCCCTGGAGCCCTGATCAGCACTGGAGCCCTGATCAGCCCTGGAGACCTGATCAGCCCTGGAGACCTGATCAGCGCTGGAGACCTGATCAGCCCTGGAGACCTGATCAGCACTGGAGACCTGATCAGCCCTGGAGACCTGATCAGCCCTGGAGACCTGATCAGCCCTGGAGACCTGATCAGCCCTGGAGACCTGATCAGCCCTGGAGACCTGAGGAGCTGAGCCTCATTGTTTGTCTGATTCCTTGAGAGAAGGTTAGACAGTGAGAGGGAAGGACCTTTAAAGCTCTTTCACAGGACTGGTGATGACTGCACATAGAAGAACCTGGTCTCAGAGCATTTCATAGTATTCTGTATGTAAAGTCGAGACACTCCATTTAGTGTGATATGTTACGTTTGGTATGGGTACATAAGACAGATGGTTACTTAAGGCAAAAACGAAAGGAGGGTGGTTGGTGGGGGTGGATATAGCATTTAGGCTAATTAGCAACTTTTCAACTACTTACTACTTTTGAGTTACTTTGCAACTACTTAGCATGTAAGCTAACCCTTCCCCTAACTCTAAGCTTAACCTTAACCCTTTTAGCTAACCCTTAACCTAACCCTAACCTTAAACATTTTAGCTAACCATTCCCCTTCCCATAACCTTAACCCTTTAACCGAACTCCTCAACTTAACCCCAACCTTAATCCTAACCCCTAACGCCTAGCCTAGCTAACGTTAGCGAGCTAGCTTACGTTAGCCTCCTAGCTAGAATTCGTAACATATTTTACATTTTGCAAATTCGTAACATATAATACGAATTGTAATTCCACAAATTAATACATACCATATGAAAGGTAACATATCATACTAAATGGAGTGTCTATAATTTACTTTCAGAATAATATGAAATGCCCTGAGACCAGGTTGCTTAGAGGGACATCATATAATGATCTGAACAGTTAGAATGTATCAACCAAAAATATGGTAATTGACTTGTGCATCTTGCAGTCATTAGATACAAGTATTCCAAAAATGTATTTACAAAAATGATGAAATCGAAACCATCCATCAAATACCATAACATCTATTATTTGTTCCTTTCTATGCATGTTTCACGCTAATAGAAATGTCTCATTAATGCCATTAACTTCTCAGAGCCTTTTAAAAAAGGGGAAACACATATGTCTTGATGAATATTTGTCAGGGCCTAAATTTAGTGTCACTGAGAACAGCTTTCCCAGAGCCAGGCTGCAGACAGCTTGTGTGATGCCTGGCCTGCCTGCGCTGCGTCACACGGAGCTTATATATATCCCAGCCGTCTGTGTCTGTGTCTGTCTGTGGAGGAATGACAGAGAGCTCAATGAAGGAGTCCGTCTCCCCGTCTCCCCTCCCGCCGCCCCGACACTCCCTTCCCCCATCCCATCCCGTCCCCTATACCTCCAGACACTGGTGATGAATGCAGGCAGGGTGTGTGTGTATGTGTGTCTTCCCACACACAGATTACATTATTAACACAGTATAAAATGTGATGGAATGTCTCTGCCACACCGGCGGGTCCCAGGTACAGCACAGAGGCACCCCAGCTGTGATTTATTTCTCTACCCATGAAAAGGTAAGCGTGCCATTAAAAACACAGGTGTTTGGAGGCTGCCCCGCTCGCAGGGTGTGTGATCGATAATGTCACTCTTTCAATGCTCATTTTGAGGCAGCCACACCATCATACACCATTAAAGAACACCCTGATACAGGGAGCCGGCCACACACACACACACCACTGTATTTACAGTGCAGTTATCTGCACTCACACATAAATCAGCAGAGCTAATGTGGGAGATAATGCACTGTAAATGGCAAAGTCCCTGATTGATATCTCCACTTAGAGCAATTATTGGTTTTTAAAACTTGAGAAAAGACAAAAGTTTGTCCAACTTACCTTTAGGCCTGGCTGCTGTGTCTCAGTATCTCATTTGTTAGTGTTTGTTGAGTGGGTTCCCAAGGCAGTAAAACAGGACACCTCAGACAAATAACAACTAATGTTGTGGCTCGGAATGAATACTTAGCAGAACCTCTACTGCATGTACTGGGCTTTGTCCTACTGAAACAGAATAGGTTAAGAGATATTCACATTCATATTGTTTATTGCTTATCAAATTATGATTGATTAGTATGATTTCAAATTAATGTAGCTACTTTACCTATTTATTTTACTTGTATTTATTTAATATTATTTTATGTAAAAATATAGGCCAACCAGAGTGGATAATTCTGAAATTCTAATTCCATGCTAATTCCAACATATTCAAGTGAGTTCTGCAAAAAAAGATTATAAAAAGGAAAGCCTTTTTCTTGGCAGTGATGCCTCATCTCTGATCAAATAAAAAAGAGATTATGAGGAAGAAAAAAAATGCTGCTGAACTTCCTCATAGCTGAGACTGCATTCTGGATGACATTTTAGTCAAGTTACAAAAACAAAACCATTGAGAAATACACTCTCAGTCTTTATCCCAAATGAAAATCTATTTTCATACAGCCAAACAAGGCACAGAGCCTGTATAGATGCAGAGGGCATTGCAAGACATATTTATAGGTGGGAAAATGAAGAAAGTGAAGCTGACGAGGTACATTTTAGAGAAAGACCTTTTAGATTTTTTTGTCTCTCAGTGTTCTCGACTGCCATGAAAATGAACTATTAATCTGATTTCCAAAGAAATTCCTCATGGCAGAGCCGGCCCTGACAGCCGCAATACGGTAATTGTTGTGTGGTCAACAAACAATTTTCCTAGGCTTCAGTGCCTTTCAAAGGGGATTTATTTCTTTCAGCCAGATCATGTGAAAAATGTCACTGTCAAAGGATCACTCCTTTTCTTCTCTCACAAAGATGTCAGATGGAGAGAGTTAGAATTTCCAAACATGTTAATCCGTAAGAGCGTAAACTCTAAACTCAGACCCTTCTGCCACACACAGCCGTTGAGAAGAAATGCTTTTCAGTGTTAGACTAACTTCCCTTCTCTGTAACTTTGAGCAATAAGGATGTTTTAGGATGTGGTCAATAGAGGACACTGACTTATGAAGTTCTTAAAAATGACTTCAATATTACCCAATTCAAGCGAACTATTCATACATGTATTTTTATTTCCTACCCAACGTTGTTCTTAATTATTATCTTGATAAAATAATAGGACACCTGTTGTGTAAAAAAAAGGGGGAAACTTGCGTGAAATATTAAAGTTTAGGATGTGACTATACATGACCATTTTGGTTAGATGGGAAGTTACGTTTTTCTTCTTCCATTAAACATGAAATCCGGCATGTTGAGAGTTGAGTCACTTCACTGTAAGTCATATAAGTTCATACATATTTCTGGCCTTCATTAGTCTTGTGAAATAAGAAAGATAAAAATAATTTGTTCCAGATCAAAGTCAATTGTGCAATGGAGTGATGAGAGGGGAGGTGTGTGTGAGTGAATGAGCAGAGCATGAGAAGAACTGACAAGTGGGCTGTTCCTCTGCTCTCCCCGCCCCCTAGACACCCACCCCTAACCCCTCCCCTAGGCCACAGCCCCTTCCTCCATCCCTCCAACCATCCCTCCTCTCCATCCCCCCATCCCGCCCGCCTCCTCTGCAGCCTCTCATCACAGCTACATCCTGTCATCACACACCCATCCCTGTCACACTGCGCCTGATTGATGAGGGCACTTTTGATAATGGCATCAGGAACAGAGGTGTCTGCCTTGTCATTAGAGCCTATCAGAGCTGCCTTATTACAGCCAAGGAACCGACCGGAAGACAGTCACAGCCCCAGTGGTGTGGAGACATGGCCAACTTCTGGTAGGTACTAATATAGCACCAGGCTTAATGCGTCTATCACATGCATCAAGGTTCAATACCCTCTGAGAAGCTCAACTGAACTACCCACTGCTCGTCTGACTGATGGGGAATAAAGGGAACAGCTAACCAGAATTATCATTGTCAGCTGTACATGTTCATACTTGATATAACTACTTTTTTTAAAAGGAAAACATATCGGTAAACACCACAGCGCCATAATAACAGAGAAAATGTAAACACCATCCAAATACTGTATATTTGAAGTCAGTTGAACTGAGCCCACTGAGCACAGCACACACAGCTCCACATTAAACCTGACAAGCTACCACAAACTCTGGAGAGAGAGGCGGTTACAAGTTAGGAGTTAGAGGGAGAGGTCATGTTTATGTCTGCTGATTTGGGTTCGGGTGCCAAGACGGCCTTTCCAAACCGGATGATTTCACTTGGAATCCGACGCTGTGCAGTAGCATAGTTAGCACAAAGGGGGTTACAGGCACATGTGGGGTTAGGCTACAGGCAGGCACCCCATGTTGTCAATTCCCAGCCTGGAGAGGGATGTTGCAGTGGGAGCTGCGGAGTGTAGTGGCCATGTGGGGACTGGAGAGAGAAACGGTGCAGGGTTAGCCTGGTCGCCCGACTCTGCATGTGTGGAGCAGATGAGCACTATGCCCTGTGCAACTACAGCCAGGCTACAATCGTGTACGGCTTCCATAACACTACATCTGTATACTGTACATTTAATTGTACATCATAACTATGGAAAGGACTGTCCAACTGTTCCTTGACTAGACATTGGTACACGTTATTCCTCTTGTAAAAGTTATAAAAGTTATCCCTCTTCTGTTATTCCTCTTCTGTAAAAGTTATTCCTCTTCAAACATGAACAGAGAGAGTGGTATGTCTGAGCAAACATAGACTTACAATATGTTCCTAAGAGCATGTACTTGAGCCATATATGGTGTTGATGGGCTGGCTCATGTGTGGTGTGTGTAAACGGCTTACCATTTCTGGGAAAGATTCATTGATGACTGTGCTACAACAGGACAGGAGGTTGCTCACGGAGGTCACAGAGGTTGCTCACTGAGGTCACAGAGGTTGCTCATGGAGGTCACAGAGGTTGCTCACATATTCTTGTGTATACCACATCCCATCTTTCAAAAGCATCAGTAGGATTTCAACAGAATAATATTTACACAACAAAACATAAAACATAGGCTTTTACCGCCTAACAAAGCATGGAACGGCAAAATAAAGCTTATAATTGCAACACAGTTGGGTGGCACGAGTGAAACTTCTTGGATATTTCTCTAAATATTACATAATTTAAATTGTTCAATGCAACATCTGAATCATTATGTGGATGTGTAAAGTGGTAATTTCATAATTTCACATTCAGTACCACTGTCGGACAAACTGATCACTGAAAAAGGGATCAAAAGACAGAGGAGAAATGAAAAGCCTGTGGCTGGCAGGATAATAACAGAACCATAGCACCATACACGGTGCAACACAAAAGGCCTGGGCTTTCCAACGGAAGATTAACTGGTTTGAATTATGGATAGATCTGAATAGTGTCTCTTATCTACAGATGGCTGAACACACGACAATCCTAAGGCTGGCCTGTATAATTGTATCACTAATAAGCAGTAAGGCCAAT
The DNA here is from genome assembly GCF_020615455.1 of Coregonus clupeaformis. Lineage (NCBI taxonomy): Eukaryota > Metazoa > Chordata > Actinopteri > Salmoniformes > Salmonidae > Coregonus > Coregonus clupeaformis. Next base: position 44,441 of record NW_025536545.1, read on the forward strand.
TAGGTCTATAAGTGTGCTGTAATCACTTGGACAGGAGAGATACAGAGAGAGAGGAGAGAAAAGGAGGGAGGATGAGGGAGGGATAGAATGAACGAATGAATGCCTCCCTCTTTCTCCCACACTGACAGGGATAATTAGACATACTGTATATGTACCATTGAAAAGTCCACAGTGAGAGTGGGTGTGGGGGGTGAGTAAACCTTAATGTATTTTCATTGTGCCCACTCGTTTTTATTCATTCTTTGTTGTGATAAAAGGACTGTATGACAAATAACAATCAGAAGGGGGTTAGGACATGGTGGTACGTTACAACTATCTGACTACAAGGATATTAATTAGAGCCTTTGAGATCACTGGTGTGAGACTAATCTCTAAAAGCCAAGATGAGCCCAACACAACATGGTGACTTTCAGAACGCAATTTTTTAGTTTTGTTCGCTTGTTTCAATCCACAGAAAATATCTTCAGCATCAGTAGTTTACATTATAGCTTGTAATTTTTATCCTCCAGTTCCTCTCTGAATTGTTCCTCTCTTAAACATGCCCAAGACTGCCAGGCATGTGGTATGGACAGTTTGGGGGTGATAGTGTAACCATGTACCAGTCACAATGCAGACGGGCTATAAACCGCTCCAGACAAGCTGTCTGACTGTCACAACATTTGTTTGCCACATTACATTCCTCTCTGCCCCTGAGGGAGGCTGTGAAATGGCTGACATTCTGTATGCAGCCGCGTCAAAATCACAAATCGCTTTATTTTCTTCCTTCCTGCAAACTGCAATATGTCTCAAGTCATATATGTTGGGCAGCAACGTTTTGTCCCCTCAGTGTTCTGGAACTTCTTAGAATTTAGCTAGTTGTGAGGACAAAAGGCTGGGTGGACTATGAGGACTATCAATACATTTAAACAGGGGCATGCATTTCTCATAAAGTGGCTCCCAAAGGCAGCCAGAGCAAATGGGGAGGGGGCTGTCTGATCAACCCATAAAAGGGACCTCAGTTATGAAGCAAACAGAAAATGAAGAGAAAGAGAAAAGAGGAAGAAAAAAGAAACGAAAGAAATAGGGGAAACGGGGGAGAGAGAAAAAAACGTCTGAATGAAAAGTTCATGACTGGCAGTTGATTTGAAGAGTTTCTGCGACCTCACAAAGGGTCATGACATCATCAGGTATTGAAGCAGGAGACGGGAGGAGAAGGGGTTCTTTAAAAAGCAGGCCGCTTACCGAGGACGTAATTACATTTGTGCTAAACATGCCCAAGTGCTCCTGTGCTGGGGTTCGGGTTGGGAGAGAGGGGGAATCATGTTCAGAGCTGGGGGGTGGAGGCTGAATTAATCAACTCTGTTCTGTTTGCTGTGTGTGGGGGGAAACTCTTTTAATACCAAAATCCTTCTCACCGCAAGCTGTATTCTCAGCAACACGACGTGTCCTAGCACTGCCTTATGTTTTGGAAATTTTTCCCTAATGGTTTTTCCCATTTCCCTTTTGTGCTAGCTGTTCCGGTCTGTTTTGGCTATAAAAAATCACAGAAAAATGGCAAACTATGTAAAAGTCTTAAAAAGGTTTTTACCCCCCTCTCTGCACCCACCCCTCCCCTCCTCTCCTAACTCTGAGACCTTCCTTCCTTAGCACCAGGAGCATATAAAGCCTTTGCAGTGCATGGTGGGTAGGCATGGCGTGAAGTGCACAAGGAAGGAATGCTATTAAGTAAGTTATGCACATAATGAATCTGAGAAATGCTTGGGAAAACTGCAGCAACGTTTATTCCTCTTTCTGTTCAGCCTGTTTCTCAGTGAAAGGTCCAGGCCGACTGGTGAATACAGTAAATCACTCTTTAGTTCTGGAGAGACAGAGAGAGAGAGAGAGAGAGAGAGAGAGAGAGAGAGAGAGAGAGAGAGAGAAAGAGAAATAGATAGATAGATAGAGAGATAGTGTGAGAGAGAGAGAGAGAGAGAGAGAGAGACAGAGAGACAGAGAGAGCGAAAAAGGGGGAGAGAGAAAAAACCCTGACAAGTTGTATAAAGCGTGACAAAACCTATACAAAATGTCTCCCCAAAAATATACATAGAAAACGACAAACAGGCACATTGGCTCACAGTGATAAAAAAGGTTTTCTCTAAGTGCTTAGAATAAACGTCACTCACAAAATACTAACCAAGTATTCAACAAGTGCTGGCGTGGTGACTGTGATGTGGGGTGACAAATTCACCAGGCATATGATATCTCTGAGAGAGAGCGGGTTTCTTCCCTGTTCCTGTCACGCTAGGCTACAGCAGCATGACATGCTAGCACGATACTGACAGGCCCACAGTAGCAACACACACTGCACAGTTAGCATATTAAATCCAATTATACATTTGACAAGATTATGTTGAAATTACGTTGTTGATTTAATCTCTTTGGCCGCAATGTGATGACATTGCCAAACAACTCCAAGCCCAGTGGCCAAGGGCCAATACCATAGACACATACCATACCCTTACAGAAAAACCACATTAATTCACGTGGAAAATCACATTATTTCACATGCAATTTAACGTGAAATCATGTGAAAATATGTGTTTTTGGAACATGTGGTAACATGTTTTCACATGTGTAGTTTCATGTTATCATGTTGCTTTACGTGTTGTCAGATTATCACATTAACGTCACATAAGATCAAGTGATCACATGAAAACGTGTTTATGGAACACTTCACATACGATCAGGTGAAATTCATGTGTTTTTTCCGTAAGGGTAGACAGTGCTGCTAACTACAAGGCCTCAAAACTGACCTCTACAGATGAGAAACACCCTTCCTCCTCCCCCCTCCCTCCGCGGACACTTCTCACATCTTCCCACAACCTGAGAGGACGGACCTCAGCTTAGCATCCAGCCTGGTCAAAGATTTCTTCCCTATGGATTGAATCTTTTTCTCTATGGCCTAGAGCCCTTATCTGTTTTCTCCTTGCCATGATCTATTTTATGGATGTTGGTCCATGACGGCTTCATGTTGCCATCGATGCCTCCTTTTCTTTATGTCTCTCAGGACCCAGAACACCTGTCTGCTCTAATCACTAAGTCCTTCCCAGCAGGACTGCCATCGCTGAATAGACACTGGCTGCTATCTGACATTGATAGGAACAAGATAGTATAGATCCACTTTTGGCAATGAATAACAAAGAAGCTGCGAAGACACACACAACAAGAGTGTCTGTTCAAGCTCAGTTTAGCATCTTTATGTTTCTGTGCTTACTACTACTGAATGACTCACCATCATAAAGCAGTGACCGGAATTGTGACATGTCATTGTGCAAATAAATAGCATGACGTGACGGGATGCTGGAACCATATTTTCATTTCAGTTATGAAGAATGAGTCACCCTACAGCCCAGAATGACAAGTACCCAAGATTCCCTGGAAACGCAATAAAATCACTAATTATGGATTACTGAAGAGAGATGAAAGAACATTAGATAATGCATTACACATTTTTCATTAACTAGTCAAAAATAACTATTGTGGTTTCTATAGGTAATTTTTAGAATTCCATACACATGTATCAGGGTCTGGAATCACAGCCATGATGAGGTCATCAAGAGAATGACCACAGACATTCTGGGAATTCCCTCCCAGGCCAGTATTCCATAATGCTCACGCTGTGAAGTTTGCTCCTGTGAGCCATAACCTTGGTCACTGTCTGACTACTATGAAATAATCTACCAGTCAGGTTAATAAACCGCCACAGCCAATGGGACAAAGGGATCTGCTCAAAAACATTATTTTTTACCCCACATTAGTCAGAAGAACTGCCAAATATCCTACATGGCCCCATACAAGGACAGGGCTGTGATAGGCTGGTTTCCCCTAAAATGGAATCTTTTGTAAAGGCAAATAATGAGTAAGGTTTACTTAGTGATGAAAACATCAGTTTTTATCAGTTTTTCATGGAAAACAATTTGACCTTGAATGCAGCACAATGTTTGTTTCCCCAGGAGCTTTATGAAAGGGTTCCATTTAAGGTCCCACATGAATCTGTAACCCCCTCCACCCCCTTTTACTGAAAGAGATAAGAGACTAGGTATTAATCGATACCTAACCCTTCAAAACAAAAAGAAGTAGGACATTATTACACTGACTTGTTATAACTGCTGATTTGACAATATAACTGATTTAAAAGGATACAAGCAAGCCCACTAAAAGAACAGTACTTCTTATACTTTATTTAGGCGTATGATAAAAAAATCTAAATGTCACATTTACTACAACCATCAATATTATGACTATTAATCTCTCTGAAGATAACTGCAGAATGTTATCTGAATGTTTGTTCGAGACTATACGGTCATCATCACTCTAGCTAGCCAAAGGGGGCAGTGGGTGATTGGGAAGGCCTATAAGGGAAAGGGGAATACCTAGTCAGTTGTACATCTGAATGCATTCAACTGAAATGTGTCTTCCGCATTTAACCCAACCCCTCTGAATCAGAGAGGTGCGGGGGGCTGCCTTAATCGACATCCACGTCATCGGCGCCCGGGGAACAGTGGGTTAACCTCCTTGCTCAGGGGCAGAGCGACAGATTTTTACCTTGTCAGCTCGGGGATTCGATCCAGTAACCTTTCAGTTTCTGGCCCAACGCTCCTACCCGCCAGTCTCATTCACTTCCCAGTGAGTATGTACAGTCCCACTCCTCAAGGCAGCCTGTTAATGTAGCCCGGCCGTGCCACAATCACAGACACCAGACACATGACCCTACCGTATTAGTAACATTGGGTTGGTTGAGACTATGCAAATTAATACACATTGAAAAGTATTATATTATATACGCATAAATGTGTGACGGAATACATATCAGCATGGGGGTTTATTTAATCAGAAAGCAGCAGAGTTACCTCTTCTTAGTGGCTATAAAAGGTGGGATTATCGCCCAGCTTGTAAAGACTGCCAGCCTATTTGAGAGAGAAGTAAAAAAACAACAGACAGGACTCACAGCTGATAGTTAAGTCAAGGCAGATGTTTGGGCAAAGTACAGCTCCTGCTCCCTCTCAGAATGGCTGATCTGTCAGGGACATCTGCATTGTTACGCACACAGCCTGTCAATGCAGTGCCACAATCACAGACACTAGACACATGACCCTACAGTATTACTAACAAACATACTATTCATTGGGTTGGTCGAGACTATGCAAATGTAAACGTTATTATATTATATATGCATAAATGGGTGTTGGAATGCATAGGCTAAAACATGTGGATCATGTATTTTTCAGAAATATGTAAATGAGACCATACATGTGGAACACTGTAAAATACAGTCAATAGGATCCCCTCGGCTGAAAGGCCTGATAAGCAGTAGCAGGAGAAACAGTCCATGCTTTCAGCCAGTTGGTTGCTGAGGTGCAGGAGTCCCCAGACCCCTAGAGTTCAAAGATGACTGGTTTCTCACAGAGCACCAACAGACTCCGTACAACACCTATTTTCTGCCTCTTCGAAACTAAATTCAGTTTGTTGTGAAATAAGATTGTGCTTCATTAGGTTTTAAAAAGATTAGCATATTTTACTACAGCCCTAGCTCTCTGTTTTGCATGGCCCCGGATATTCAAGGGAGTAAGAATGGGATTAATTCCCAGCTGTGGATCTGGTGTGACTGAGCGTGTTTGTCCAGCAAACAGCCTCCTTCCCTAGCTCCTCCTGACCAGCACCACTGGTCAACCCCACTGGTTACTCCTGTCCGGCCTCCAAATCTGCTTATAGATTTCCTTTGCTGTGTGGCCTGAGACAGGTCAGGGGGTCAGCCCGTTGCAGGGCACTCTGCTAGTGATTGTTCTCTAAGGTCCTGGGTTGGGTGTGGAATCTATCATCATTAATGCACCAGTCAACTCTTGTTAGTCCGCTGGCCAAACACGCTGAGGAGAGAATAGAGGCCCTGTGTAAGGTGGCTTTTGAAAAGAGATCAAATTCATCACTTCAGCTAATAATTGGGCCAAATAGGGCCTAGCCAGAAAGGGCAGGAGGTCACGGCCTTAACGTGGTGGTGTGGTGATGGGAAATCACCCATTTGATAACAGTGATTTTTAGAATGGTCACTGTGTGATTCTTAATACGGCACAACATTGTCATAAAACAGTTCATTATCAGTGTAGGCACTTCAAAGTAAGAGAAAATATATCACATATTTACGTGGCCATTTTGGCTGGAGCTGCAAATATGAGAAAGTAATATGACACTCTCAATGCCCATAGCATACATCTCCTGACCACACTGCAGAAGGCCCACCTGCTAATCCTGACAGGGTTTTTTCAATCCTGCCTCACACCAGCAGCTGGGAGTCCTCACAGTGATGTATATAGGAAATGTATGTATGCACGTTTCTCAATGTTTACTTCATATTTCTGAACCTGATTACAGTACCATGACCCTGGAGTAACGTCACAGTTTCTCCATCACCCGAACGTGCTCTCTCACACTCGCTGTCTGCTGTAAAACCTGGTGAGAGAACACAGCTGCTAACATTAAACTAGGCCTACACCTTTCCCCTCCCACGAGATATAGGGCTGTCCCTCTATCCCAAATCCTACCCCAAAGCAAACGATGCCTCTGTTTTATCATTGTCTCAGTTTAACCTTTGACCCCTCAGGGGAAACAGATAATAATGAATTCCATATTTCCCAGAGCTTGTGAGCAGGGTTAACCGTTAGTCACCATCAATCACACAGAGCATGACAGTCACAGCACTGACCACACACTGACCACAGAGTCACCGCACTATTCTACTCTGGACAATAAAGACCAGGAGGACACTGAAAACCATAAACACATAAACACACACACACAGACGAAGAGAAACAACAGTGCAAACATCACTGAACCGCGCTGCAGTTAAACATATGCTTGGGAGATGTAGCCATGGAAACTGTCAGGGAGACTTCAAAGCAGTGGGAACAGTAAGGTCTCTGGATTACATATGAAACCACACCGCTTTTCATTTACAGAAAAAAACTTTTTCTGAAACTATAGCCACAGATAAGATCCGTGTGAAAAATCGATAAGGGAGCTCAGTTGTCAGAGTGACTGCGCTGACTGACTAGCCTAACTCTCAGTGGAGGGAGCAAGTCAGAGGGAGACAGAGTGAGAAGAAGGGTTTAGGGGCGCCCACAGGAGATAAGAGCACAGAGACACAGCCACATGGGAACATTTCTATTTTTCTCTCTCCCAAAGTCCCCAAATCTTTAGAGGAACATAGTGAGTGTTTGCCTTCCTCCTTAGGTAGACGTATGTGACAGGCCTGCCCCCGCTGGGACTGGGGAGCAGCGCTCGCTCTGCACTGAGCTGGCAGTGGGAACGGGGAACGGAACTGCCTGGGTAATCTCCCACTAAGCCAGACCTATTTATCACGGAGGTAATGATAAGAATCAGATTTAAAGGTGAACCCTGAGATGGGTCAGAGCCTTGCACAGGCGGTAATGTGATCTGCAGGAGGAGTGGCTGATAACCCAGGACAATGCGGAGGAACGGCCTGTCAGATAAATAAAACAAACGGTCGCTGTCCTATAAAGATAGACCACGTGGTGGTGGCCAGCCCAGCACACACCAAGAGGGGAGGTGGAGAAGAAGAGGAATGATGGCTAAAGAAAGAAGGGGTGGAGGGCAGTGGCGGCTGGTGAAAAATATTCTCGGTGGGGCTGTGCCATACTTTTTTTTTCCTGTAACCATCGCAATATATTTTAACACAAACTGCAGGACAGCAGTGCTCAGTGAAACATTCAGTAATTATTTAATGCCAATATTAAAAAGTTGAGGCATTCTTACACAAAAACATATTACACAAACCCAAGCCTTTCATTTGCATTTAAAGTGAACTTTTCACCATTGGTAGTAAACAGGCAACGCAACAGGCATGCTGTCAGAACAGAGTGGAAAGTGGACAATAACATGAAATTATTATAAAGTTTATAGGAAATCTTACACTGTATAAAAGGATGTATAATATAGAAATGGATATCAAGTGGATGAACTCAAACCTTTGACTGGAAGAATAGCATACAGTATTTTATGATCATACTAAATGTGACTAATTGTTAATGTGCTCCAGAACTGCAACAATTAATTGATACAAAACAACATATATACAGTAATATTAGCAAAGACACTATTAAGACTTTCTAGAGTACCATATATAACTGGATTTGTTATGCTAAGGTCAACTATATACAAAGAAACATGCGGCCAGAGCTGCTCTGTGTGTGTGTGTCTGTCATCTTATTTGTACAGGAATTTTGCCCGTCTGTCCTTCTGAGTGGCAAACCTCTCAATGACCCTTTGATTAAAGTCAGGAATGTCCCTGACAAGTTTCTTCTCCATGGAGAGCATGGCCAGAGCGTTCAGGCGATCCTGTGTCATGCTGTTTCTCAGGAAGGTCTTGATCCTTTTCAGTGTAGAGAAGCACCTTTCTGACTCAGCAGTTGTCATGGGTGTGGTGATGAGGATCTTGAGGAGGCTGGCAGTCTCTGTGAAAGTGCTCTGAAGGTTGTTCTCCATGAAGAACTGGTACAGGGGCACTGCACCACTACAAGCCTTGAACTCACTGTTCTCATAGATGAGGGACAGTTCGGTTTTGAGCTTGGCCTTGTTCAACATGGGGTACGCCTCCACGGTTGTTTCAAGCGCTGTATCGGGGAACTTCACACTGTGTTGTGGGAACAACTCTCCGTGCAATAGTGTTGCGCTGATGAGGTGCTGGGTGAAGGAGAACCTCTCTTTGGCATGACTCAGGATGGTATCACATACCTGTAAAAGATACATCATCAGCTTTAATTTGCAATTAAGCTATTTTGATGCAAGTGATCCTGACTGACACATGCCTATGTCCAACACAAGTATATGATTACCAAGGTGCTGATTGTTCAGGGTTTTGGCTACATACTACCAGGCCTGAAAAAAGTTCTAGGGGGAAACACTGACAATTACATCACAACTTACCTCTATAGCCAACCTCTGTTGTTCTCCTGGTCCCAGCATCCTCCGCCGCTTGATGGGCTGTTGCTGCTCGTCAGATGCGCTGTCCCCACACAAAGAGGGAATTGAGGCCCTGGGTCCAAAAAATAAAGTTTAATTTGATAACTTGCAATCAGACTTCTTAACTCACTGTAATTCCCCCTCAACACACAACCAGTGACTTTTATATATATATATATATATATATATATATATATATATATATATATATATATATAGACAGACAGACAGACAGACAGATAGTGTGTATATACACACAAACTATGTCTAGTAACTGCTTTTAACCTGTGATGTACATAATTAACTGATGTTATTACGTTTTAAAGCCTTTTCTATTACATTTGTGAGAGGGATGCAACATCATTTTGTTCTGCTGTGCACTTAGCAATAAAGTTAATCTTCAATAACAACTAGGCCTCTTCTAGAAATTGACCTGGTGGACACCTGAATAATTATTACAAACTGTGTAGTACTTTCCTGCATTATTATCAACGTCTGATTGTGTCTTCTCTTTCCTTTTAAAATACTAAAACAAATATAATTGTGACGGCTCTATGATAATCACTCACTTTGATGACCAGACACATTTAGGCTTTTAAACTGTTTGTAAGTGAACTATTCATCTTTCTAACAACATCTTTATCAGCCAATAGTAAATATAGTTATTTACCTGATTGTTAGCATGCTGTCTGTGAACCTCTGGACAAGTGCTTTAATGAAGACAGGGTCGATGTTCCTCTTCTGCAGCTGGCTGAAAAGCATGTCCACATTTGGCATGATCTTGTGGAACAGTGCCAGGAAAAAACAGAAAGCCTGCGTCTTTCGAGCATCCTCACAAAGCCCCCCGCCTCTCTGACAGTCGGGGCATCAAAGTTCCCAGAGTCTCTGATGGTCTGGAAACACGTTAGGAGGTCATCCCTGTACTCGTACACAGTGTTTACAGCGCGACTGTGGAAGTTCCACCGTGTTGTAGAGGCTCTGGGGGAGTCTATGCGCAACCACTTCGTCAAGCACGGTGGTTCGCTTGGGAGACCTGGAGAAGAAAGCAGAAAATCCTGCAAGGTCGGAAAAGAAAGTGCCGATCCTGGGGATGCGTGAAGTAGCCTGCTGCATGATGAGGTTCAGCTGATGTGCATAGCAGTGGACGTAGTGCGCATTTTCGTACACATCCACTATTTTACGCTGCACTCCGCCGGTGGCTCCCCTCATCACACTTGCTCCGTCGTAAGCCTGGGCAATAAGTTTGGCCTTTTGTCCATGTGAGAGTATGGTGCTGAGCCTCTCCAGCAGCGCTGTAGCGATGGTGTCGGCGGTTGCGTTCTCGATCAAAATGAACTCGAAAAAACGCTCTTGGGACGTTACTTTTAGCATCGATGTAGCGTATCACAAGCACCAACTGGCAGTGGGTGGAAAACGTCAGTCGTCTCGAATCAGCTTGAATGGCGATAAAATCAGCACTCTTTACTTCCTCCAGGATGTAATCCTTAAGCACTGACAGCATACAGTCCAACAGCTCGTTCTGTATCGTCTTTGACGTGCCCTTAAAAACGGTAGCTGTCTTCAGGTGCTCCTCCAGCACACTGTCGAGGGAGGCAACAAATCCACTAAGCCCCGGAAAATGCCGGGGTTGTCCGAGGAGTCAGTCTCCTCGTGCCCACGCAAGGCCAACTCAAAAGCCCCACAGAACTTCACACAATCGATAATTTTGGATAGAATGTGCCTGTTTTTATCCACCTCCTCATTGTGTTTCCTCACCGCAATCCTGTGGCCGTCATCCAGCTGCGTAGCAATGTTCACCCTTCCTAATACAGCTAGCTTTACAGAGTTGTCCATGTGTGCCCTGGTGTTCTCATGTTTCTTTACCTTCTCTGACAGGTGCTTCATATCCCTCACTCCGGTACCTGTCCATGCTGAATCTGACCCCGTCGTTTTAAAAGCAAGCACGGAAAGCAAAATAAAGCATTAGCATCAGTGCACCCAGCTAGCCAAGCCTTCCTGGTGTACCAGCTACGGGAGAAGCCGCGCATATACTGCTTCCTTTCTCGCTAGCCTGCTGTCTGATTGAGAGGTCAGGTTGATCTGGGCCCAGCTCTTTCACCCGAACTTTCTCTGACAAAGTTCTCCTCTCAAACGGATCTTGGAGGAGAGATTTCACCCGAGTTAGGGTTGGGTCTTGGAGGAGTAATCGTTTGCGCTCGCCATTGTCGTCTAGTAAAAATGGCGCCACTGGAGCCCGGTCCTTATTTTATCAGGGCGAGCTTGGGGCGATAAAATAATCGCCCTCCTTGGATTCAAATTAAAATCGCTGATTAGCTACATTTTATGTCATACATTCATATCTTAAATTAGCAATTGGCTTAACTGCTACGTAGACCCGCCTCCTCGGGGCACTTTCTGTACGCCCAGAGCTGACGAGGCGTTTGACAGGCAGAGGAAAGGTTGCGAATATGATTTTCTATCATATCTTACATATTACTGTGTGCATTCCATATTTCAAACACACAAATATTGACATACTGATGTTTTTATTATTATTATTATTATTTTTATTTATTTTTTATTTTATTTTTTAAAATAATTTTATTTAAGGGGGCGGCACCCTAGCGCCCTCTATCGGCCAGCCGCCACTGGTGGAGGGTTGGATAAAGAGAGATAACACTTCT
>NW_025536546.1:0-56096 GCF_020615455.1 Coregonus clupeaformis
CTGGAATCCATGATGCGACGCACCGTGTAGGCAGGACCACCTCCGATCATCCGAGGAGGAGGAGGAGGAGGCGGAGGAGGCAACAGAGGACTGAGGAAGACAGGCTTGAGGCAGGAGACATGAAAGGTGGGATGGACTCTGAGCGTCCTCGGTAGTTTGAGTCGAACTGCCACTGGATTGATCACCTTCTCCACCACAAACGGACCAATGAACTTCGGTAACAACTTCCAGACTCAGTCCGTAACGGAAGATCCCGTGTGGCCAACCAAACCCTATCTCCGATGGTATAGGTGGGAGCGGGAATCCGGCGACGATTCGCCTGGAGCTGATACCGGTCCGAAACTCTAAGGAGTGCCTTTCTGGCCCGATGCCAGGTCCGGTGGCAACTGCCGAATATGGGCCTGAACAGAAGGCACTGAGAGCTCCTTCTCCTGAGAAGGAAACAGGGAGGTTGGTAGCCATACAGGCACTGGAAGGGAGACATCCCAGTGGCAGATGTAGGAAGAGTATTGTGGGCATACTCAACCCAAGGCAACTGGAGAGACCCAGGAGGTGGGGTTGGAAGAGACCAGACAGCGTAGCGTTGATTCCATCTTCTGGTTGGCTCTCTCCGCCTGACCATTGGATTGGGGGTGAAAACCAGATGTGAGACTGACCGTAGCTCCAATGGCCAAACAGAAGGACTTCCAGACAGCAGAGGTAAACTGAGGGCCACGGTCGGAAACGATATCACTGGGCAAACCGTGGACCCTGAAAACCTCCCTAACCAGGATCTCGGACGTCTCGAGGCAGAGGGAAGCTTTGGCAATTGGCACAAAGTGGGCGAACTTGCTGAATCTGTCCACGATAGTCAGAACGACCGTGTTCCCCTCAGAAGCGGGCAACCCCGGTGACGAAGTCCAGGGCCAGATGCGACCATGGTCGCCGGGGGAATAGGAAGGGGGCGAAGTAGTCCAGAGCTGGGCCGATTGGTACTCTTATTCTGCGCACACACTGGACAGGCAGCAACAAAACCCCGAGTATCCTCGGCCATGGCAGGCCACCAAAAACGTCTCGCGAAGAAACGCCATAGTCCGAGCCACGCCAGGGTGACAAGCCATCTTGCTGGCGTGGGACCATTTGAGGACAGTGCAGGACGAACCGACTCAGGCACAAACAACCGACCGGGTGGACCGTTACCGGGACCGGGCTGAGTCCGAAGGGGCGCCAGCACCTCCTCCTCAATCTTCCACATAACTGCTCCCACGACGCAGTTCCGGGGAGGATTGTCTCGGTCTTGGACCCACTCTCCTCCGTCTTGGAGAACATCCGGGACAAGGCGTCCGCCTTGCCGTTCTTAGATCCAGGTCGGAACGTCAGGGGCAAACTTGAATCGTCCGAAAAACAACGCCCACCTGGCCTGACGGGAGTTGAGACGTTTAGCCATTGCACGTAAGCAAGATTCTTGTGGTCCGTCCAGACAATAAACGGTTGCTCCGCCCCCTCCAACCAGTGGCGCCACTCCTCCAAGGCAAGTTTCACCGCGGAAGCTCCGGTTACCCACATCGTAATTCCTCTCCGCATGGCGAAAGGCGACTAGAGTAGTAGGCGCAGGGATGGAGTTTACTGTCCGTGGAGCATCGCTGCGACAGGATGGCGCCAACTCCCACATCAGACGCGTCCACTTCAACGACGAACTGACGGGCCGTGTCCGGTTGAGAGAGAATCGGTGCGTTGGTGAATCGCCTCTTCAAATCCAGAAACGCTCGATCCGCCTCCGGATTCCACTTGAAGGTCCTGATGCTGGAAGTCAAGGCAGTTAACGGAGCGGCCACACGGCTGTAATCCCGGATGAATCTGCGGTAGAAATTCGCAAACCCCAAAAATCTCTGGAGCTGCAATCTCGTACCGGGCTGGGCCCATTCCAGAACCGCTCTAACCTTCTCCTGGTCCATCCCTAATCTCTCCCTGGAGATGATGTACCCGAGAAAGGATGTCGTGTGGGCGTGAAACTCGCACTTCTCGGCCTTCACAAACAGGCGATTCTCCAACAATCGCTGCAGAACCTGGGCCGGACATGCTGGACGTGGTCGGAAGGTTCCTTCGAGAAGATCAGAATGTCATCCAGGTAAACAAACACAAAGAGACCGATCATATCTCTCAGGACGTCGTTCACCATACTCTGGAATACCGCTGGAGCATTGGTCAGTCCAAACGGCATCACCTGATACTCGAAGTGACCCATCGGTGTATTGAAACCCGTCAACCACTCGTCCCCCTCTCTGATCCGGACCAGGTGATACGCATTGCGTAGGTCTAGCTTGGTGAACACCGTAGCACCCTGTAAGGAGTCGAAGGCAGAACTCATCAAGGGCAGGGGATACTTGTTCTTGACCGTGATGTCATTCAACCCCCGATAATCAATACACGGTCGAAGAGAGCCATCCTTCTTACCCACAAAGAAGAATCCTGCCCCCAGGGGTGATGACGAGGACGAAACGAGACCAGCAGCTAGGGACTCCTTGATGTAGGTCTCCAACGCCTCACGTTCAGGTCGGGAGATACTGTATAACCTTCCCCTTGGGGTAGACAGCTCCAGGGACCAGGTTGATGGCACAATCATATGGTCGGTGGGGAGGGAGTGACAGAGCCTTCTGCTTACTGAAAACTTCCCCCAAATCGTGATATGTCTCGGGAACCAGGGACAAATCTGGGGGTTTAGCCTCAATCACCTGACTGGGAACCGAATGGGGGCAGGCAGTCTTGAGACAGTTAGCATGACAATCAAGGCTCCAACTCGTTACCTTGCCCGTCACCCAATCGAACGTGGGATTGTGTTCCTTCAGCCAGGGGTATCCAAGGACCAGAGGAACATGGGAAGACGGCAGAATGAAGAATGAAATCATCTCAGAATGATTCCCCCGACAACCGCATCTTAACCCGGTTCAGTCCTCATCGTGATACGTGCCAGACTACTGCCGTTCAGAGTGGTAGCTTCCAATGGCTTCCCGCAATTGCTCCTTGGAAAGCCCCAGCTGTTCCACCAACTCGGCATCTAGAAAGCTTCCATCGGCACCTGAATCGATAAAGCGTTAATCGCTAAGCTCTGATTCCTGTTCATAAGGGTAGCCGGGAAACGGGGTCTGACAGAGGTATTGAGAGGTCGAAACTGGCTCGCTAAAAGTCCTCCCAACTTTAGCGAGCAGCGCAGTTTGACGACCCGACTGGATCCTGAGAAGCTGATCGGTTGGGACGGAACCCATTGCTTCTCCCTCCTTCGCTCTCGGACTCGATTATCCACCCGAATAGACAAAGCTACCAAGCTGTCCAGGTCACTAGGCTCCGGATAGAGATCAACTCATCCTTGAGCTGCTCCGACAGACCCTGGTAAAGGCCGCTTGCAGAGACTCCTCGTTCCACCCACTCTCCACAGCCAACGTCTTGAACTTCGATCACGAAGTCGGCCACGCATGCAGTTCCTTGGCGAAGCGAAAACAGGCGCCTAGCTCGTCCCTCCCTCGGACGGAATGGTCGAAGAGCTTCCTCATCTCGGCCGTGAACCCCTGGTATGAAGCCATGCAGGGATCCTGTCGTTCCCAAGCGGCTGAAGCCCACTCCAGCGCTCGACCACGCAGCAACTCAATCACAAAGGCTATCCTAGCCTTGTCTGTGGCATAAGAGTAGGGCTGTAGATCGAACACTAGTCCACACTGCATAAGGAAGGAACGGCATCTTCCCAGCTCTCCCTCATACTTATCCGGCGTCGGAACCTTGGGCTCACGGATGGACACAGCTTCAGAAGCGGCAGGCGAGATGGGTGAAACCGGTAGTGGATCCTCCACCGGACACTTGCGTTGGTTCTGGACCTCCGTCAGACCGGTAGAAAGGTTCGAACTGACAACGCGATCTCCTGTAGTACCGTGCTATGATGGCCCAACATCTTCTCCTGCTGGGTAATAGCATGGCGAACAGAGTCCAGGTCCGCTGGGTTCATTACTGGCGGATCGTTCTGTCACGGTTAACTAAGCCAGAACCCAGAAGCAGACCAGGACACGGTACGTGAGACAAAGGTGAGTGTTTATTAATAGAGTCCGAGTGAAGCTGAATAATCCAGGGAACAGAGCGGGTGGCGTGGATGGGTTGTTGAGGGTGCAGTGGTTGGTCCGTACTGGCTCGGCAGCCGCCGACCATCAGGCAGAGGTTGGGTGAAGGTTCGGGTGAGAGACTGCAGACAGAACAAAACGGAGGTCAGTACACAGCAAGTCAAAAGGTGCAAAACAACAAAACTAACACTACTGGCTCAGAGACTGATACGCTGACAACATACTGTTCATGGCTAACGATCCGGCAGGAACTGGATGTTGGGCCAGAGCCTAAGAAGGGTGATGATCAGGACCAGGTGTGCAGATTGCTGATGGGATGCAGGTGCGGAAAACCAGAGCGCTCCCCGGAGCGTTCCCGAACCCTCGGGAAACTGGAGAATACGAGCAGGAACACTAGTCACCAGACAGGACCCGACTCAGACAGCCGGGATCGTCACAATAGTAGAGCGCAGGTTGTTTTTGATGAGTTTGAGCTTGGAGAATGTGTGCTCTCCACTTGCCACTGTCACGGGGAGTGTGAGAAGAACTCTCTTGGCAACAAAGGCATTGGGATACAAGGAGGCCATTTTGTGTCTGGATATGTACTTCAGTGCGTCGAGTGGTTTTGTCTCACTGTCCAGTCTCCTGCTCAAGACTTTGAGCTCATTGCACAGATCTTTTGTGTCAATGTCCCTGGAATCCCCGTACATAAGGGCCCTCTCCAGTGTTGCGCAGTCCCTGGTAAGTGCTGCAGTGTCCATGTCCTTGATGGTGGGGATGTTGTACAGGATGCTGAAAATCCTGCTGTGCTCTTCGAGCTGCGTAAAGCGCTCGTTGACGGACTGGATAGCAGAATCAAAGAATCTGATTAAAGAAATGTACTTTGAATTTCTGCTGAGGGTCAGTCACAGGCTCATCCTCTCCCTCATAGCCAAACAATACTTATCTTCTTCCTGGGACGGACCGTGGGCTGCACTGGAAAACAGGGCTCAATACCCATCTCCTCTGCCAACTCTTTTGCGCTTGCTAAAGCGCCAGCGAAAGCTGCATCGGAGTGGTAGTCTTGGAGGAATACCCTGGTTGAGTTCAGCTGCTAGTGAAATGTTAAAACTCACCGCCTGCAAACTCTAACTGGTGATGTTCACTTAAAACAAGATGTCCAAACGACCACTGTGCACATGAAGCTAAAGTTGTTCATCTTGGCGGCAATGCTGTTTGCCTCCAACCTTGTATGAATGTATAAATGTCTTGGATGGTGTTAAAAAACTCAGCCGCCTCCAAGCAACACGATGCTGCATCAGAGAGAACCAGGTTCAGCGAGTGTTCGCTGCACGTTTTTTGTCTGGGAGTTGGATTTAGCAGCAGCACCACCACTGTCATCGGACGACGGGGAGCGATGAATCCGTCGGGTCCAAGATATAGTGGGGTCTTCGCTGGCATTGTTTGGAGGTGTGGATAGGCCTGGTGCAACCACCTGTTATAGTCCAGCCAGAGAGCTGTCATCATCAGTGGAAGTGCATGGCTCGGACTCCCACGGTTTGCCCTCTTCGCTGCTAGAATCAGCGAACGGGGGCTCGTTGTTCTCTGCGAATGAATGGCCTGTCTTCAGAGGCTTGTCATTCTCCACACCGGCTGATGGACATTGCTGCACGCTGATAAATTTCAGCAGCGAATTACTTTGGTTTAGAGACTGTGCCTCTTTTCTCATTCGTTTAAAAAAAATATTCGCTTCCTGATAATTTTTGTCTCTTAGACATGGTAGCAAATTGTTTTAAATCTCTATAGCTTCCTTTTAGCTAAATTTATATCCACTAGTAGCAGCTAGCTAACATTAACCGGCTAGGTTAGGCTACTGCCTTAATCACTAACATCTTCGTCATACACAAACATAAAAAAACTAAACAATCATTTAATTGGCAGATTCATTTGTATTAATGTTTCACAATTGGATAATCCCATATAAACACACACATCACCATAGCTACCAAGGATAGTGGGAGTGAACTTTGGGAGAAGCGGGAATGGGGTGAGGGCGGGAACTGCAGCAACGCCATGAGATGGTGACTGGGGTCCGTCGGCTGCAGTAACGCCATGAGATGGTGACTGGGGTGCCGTCGGCTGCAGTAACGCCATGAGATGGTGACTGGGGTGCCGTCGGCTGCAGTAACGCCATGAGATGGTGACTGGGGTGCCGTCGGCTGCAGCAACGCCATGAGATGGTGACTGGGGCGGCGTCGGCTGCAGTAACGCCATGAGATGGTGACTGGGGCGCCGTCGGCTGCAGTAACGCCATGAGATGGTGACTGGGGCGCCGTCGGCTGCAGTAACGCCATGAGATGGTGACTGGGGTGCCGTCGGCTGCAGTAACGCCATGAGATGGTGACTGGGGTGCCGTCGGCTGCAGTAACGCCATGAGATGGTGACTGGGGTGCCGTCGGCTGCAGTAACGCCATGAGATGGTGACTGGGGTGCCGTCGGCTGCAGCAACGCCATGAGCTGGTGACTGGGGCGCCGTCGGCTGCAGCAACGCCATGAGATGGTGACTGGGGTGCCGTCGGCTGCAGTAACGCCATGAGATGGTGACTGGGGTGCCGTCGGCTGCAGCAACGCCATGAGATGGTGACTGGGGTGCTGTCGGCTGCAGTAACGCCATGAGATGGTGACTGGGGTGCCGTCGGCTGCAGTAACGCCATGAGATGGTGACTGGGGTGCCGTCGGCTGCAGCAACGCCATGAGATGGTGACTGGGGTGCCGTCGGCTGCAGCAACGCCATGAGATGGTGACTGGGGTGCCGTCGGCTGCAGCAACGCCAGGAGATGGTGACTGGGGTGCCGTCGGCTGCAGCA
This sequence comes from Coregonus clupeaformis, assembly GCF_020615455.1. Classification (NCBI taxonomy): domain Eukaryota; kingdom Metazoa; phylum Chordata; class Actinopteri; order Salmoniformes; family Salmonidae; genus Coregonus; species Coregonus clupeaformis. Next base: position 6,908 of record NW_025536546.1, read on the forward strand.
ACGCCATGAGATGGTGACTGGGGTGCCGTCGGCTGCAGCAACGCCATGAGATGGTGACTGGGGTGCCGTCGGCTGCAGCAACGCCATGAGATGGTGACTGGGGTGCCGTCGGCTGCAGTAACGCTCATGAGATGGTGACTGGGGTGCCGTCGGCTGCAACAACGCCATGAGATGGTGACTGGGGTGCCGTCGGCTGCAGTAACGCCATGAGCTGGTGACTGGGGCGCCGTCGGCTGCAGTAACGCCATGAGATGGTGACTGGGGTGCCGTCGGCTGCAGTAACGCTCATGAGATGGTGACTGGGGTGCCGTCGGCTGCAGCAACGCCATGAGCTGGTGACTGGGGTGCCGTCGGCTGCAATAACGCCATGAGATGGTGACTGGGGTGCCGTCGGCTGCAGCAACGCCATGAGATGGTGACTGGGGGTGCCGTCGGCTGCAGTAACGCCATGAGATGGTGACTGGGGTGCCGTCGGCTGCAGCAACGCCATGAGATGGTGACTGGGGCGCCGTCGGCTGCAGTAACGCCATGAGATGGTGACTGGGGTGCCGTCGGCTGCAGCAACGCCATGAGATGGTGACTGGGCGCCGTCGGCTGCAGTAACGCCATGAGATGGTGACTGGGGTGCCGTCGGCTGCAGCAACGCCATGAGATGGTGACTGGAGCGCCGTTCGGCTGCAGCAACGCCATGAGATGGTGACTGGGGCGCCGTCGGCTGCAGCAACGCCATGAGATGGTGACTGGGGTGCCGCCGGCTGCAGTAACGCCATGAGATGGTGACTGGGGTGCCGTCGGCTGCAGCAACGCCATGAGATGGTGACTGGGGTGCCGTCGGCTGCAGTACGCGCCATGAGATGGTGACTGGGGTGCCGTCGGCTGCAGTAACGCCATGAGATGGTGACTGGGGTGCCGTCGGCTGCAGCAACGCCATGAGATGGTGACTGGGGAGCCGTCGGCTGCAGTAACGCCATGAGATGGTGACTGGGGTGCCGTCGGCTGCAGTAACGCCATGAGATGGTGACTGGGGTGCCGTCGGCTGCAGTAACGCCATGAGATGGTGACTGGGGTGCCGCCGGCTGCAGCAACGCCATGAGATGGTGACTGGGGTGCCGTCGGCTGCAGCAACGCCATGAGATGGTGACTGGGGTGCCGTCGGCTGCAGCAACGCCATGAGATGGTGACTGGGGTGCCGTCTGCTGCAGTAACGCCATGAGATGGTGACTGGGGGTGCCGTCGGCTGCAGTAACGCCATGAGATGGTGACTGGGGTGCCGTCGGCTGCAGCAACGCCATGAGATGGTGACTGGGGCGCCGTCGGCTGCAGTAACGCCATGAGATGGTGACTGGGGCGCCGTCGGCTGCAGCAACGCCATGAGATGGTGACTGGGGCGCCGTCGGCTGCAGTAACGCCATGAGATGGTGACTGGGGTTCCGTCGGCTGCAGTAACGCCATGAGATGGTGACTGGGGTGCCGTCGGCTGCAGTAACGCCATGAGATGGTGACTGGGGTGCCGTCGGCTGCAGCAACGCCATGAGATGGTGACTGGTGTGCCGTCGGCTGCAGCAACGCCATGAGATGGTGACTGGGGTGCCGTCGGCTGCAGTAACGCCATGAGATGGTGACTGGGGTGCCGTCGGCTGCAATGCCGCCATGAGATGGTGACTGGGGTGCCGTCGGCTGCAGCAACGCCATGAGATGGTGACTGGGGCGCCGTCGGCTGCAGTAACGCCATGAGATGGTGACTGGGGTGCCGTCGGCTGCAGTAACGCCATGAGATGGTGACTGGGGTGCCGTCGGCTGCAGCAACGCCATGAGATGGTGACTGGGGTGCCGTCGGCTGCAGTAACGCCATGAGATGGTGACTGGGGTGCCGTCGGCTGCAGTAACGCCATGAGATGGTGACTGGGGTGCCGTCGGCTGCAGCAACGCCATGAGATGGTGACTGGGGTGCCGCCGGCTGCAGTAGCGCCATGAGATGGTGACTGGGGTGCCGTCGGCTGCAGTAACGCCATGAGATGGTGACTTGGGGTGCCGTCGGCTGCAGTAACGCCATGAGATGGTGACTGGGGTGCCGTCGGCTGCAGCAACGCCGATGAGATGGTGACTGGGGTGCCGTCGGCTGCAGCAACGCCATGAGATGGTGGCTGGGGTGCCATCGGCTGCAGCAACGCCATGAGATGGTGACTGGGGTGCCGTCGGCTGCATAACGCCATGAGATGGTGACTGGGGCGCCGTCGGCTGCAGTAACGCCATGAGATGGTGACTGGGGTGCCGCTCGGCTGCAGTAACGCCATGAGATGGTGACTGGGGCACCGTCGGCTGCAGCAACGCTCATGAGATGGTGACTAGGGCGCCGCCGGCTGCAGATCGCCATGAGATGGTGGCTGGGGTGCCGTCGGCTGCAGCAACGCCATGAGATGGTGACTGGGGTGCCGTCGGCTGCAGTAACGCCATGAGATGGTGACTGGGGTGCCGTCGGCTGCAGCAACGCCATGAGCTGGTGACTGGGGTGCCGTCGGCGGTGTAGCAGCCGATCAGGGGCGGCGGAGGGCGGCAGCCAATTGTCAAAATGCCGCCCCAAATTCAAAGTGCCGCCACAAGCTGCTGCCTAATGGGAGGGCCGGCCCTGCATTTTACACACTGTCAGGGTTGGTTTTGGACTGTACTTGTGCTAAACATGGTGATATCTAAACATGGTGATATCTAAACATGGTGATATCTAAACATGGTGATATCTAAACATGGTAATTCCTCAGACAATCTAAGTAAGATTTGCCCACCACTGATTTTCCTGGTTTGTTTGAAATAGTAAAATGAATTGATTTTTTTTTTCAAGCTCATTATTCATTATAAAGTTAGATTGAAAGCAAGAAATATAATTGAAATCAACTGACATGGTCATGCAGTCAGACATAGCTGTGGGGATATTTTGAAACGTATTTTACTAATCATATCCCACTTTCAATATTATCTGATGTGACTGTCTCTCCATACATTACCACAATCATCCATTTGGTCATCACAAAACTCAAATAATCTTGTTTTTGCCTGGCTGTGTGGACCCTCCAGGGCTGTGTTCTAAATGGCACCCTATTCCCTATGTAGTGCACTACTTTTGATCAAGGCCCTATAGTCCCTGATCAAAAGTAGTTCACTATATAGGGAATAGGGTGTCATTTGGGACGCAGCCCCGGGAGCTGTTTAACAGCATGCTAGACTAGGCTCTGTATCACAGCATGGTTGGGTTAGAAGCAGAGGCAGCAGTCATGCTTCACTACCCTGGGAAATGTTCTCCCAGTGGGGTTGAGGAGGGGAGAGGAGGGGAGAGGAGAGGAGTGAAGAAGGGGAGAGAGAGATGGGGAAAGAGTAGAGGAGAGGGGGTGATGAGGGAGAGGAGTGAAGAAAGGGAGAGAGATGGGGAGAGAGGATGAGAGGGGGAGGAGAAAGGAGAGGAGATTGGGAGAGTAGAGGGGAAGAGGGGGTGAGAGGGAGGAGAGGAGGAAACGGGGGAGAGATAGGAGAGGGGAGAAAGGAGGGTAGGGAGTGGAGGGAGAGAGGGGAGAAATGGGGGAGAGAGGAGGAGAGGAGTGGAGATGAGGGGGAGGGAGAGGGGGAGAAAGGAGGGAGAGGGGGGTGAGATGGGGGAGAGTAGAGGGGGAGAGAAGAGAAGTAGAGCGGTCTAGAGGAGGAGAGCTGAGGAAAGGGGGAGGGAAGTGGAGATGGGGAGAGGAGAGGGGGAGAAATGGGGAGATGGAGAGATGAGGAGAGTCGGAGGGGAGAGGAGTGGAGATGGAGGGGAGAGGAGGGGAGAGGGGAGTGAGATTGCGTGAGGAAGAGAGAGGAGGGGAGAGATAGGGAGAGTAGTGGTGAGAGGAAGAGAGGGAGAGAGGGGGAGAGAGGAGGCGAGGAGAGGGGAGAGGGAATGAAGGGGGTGAGATGGAGAGAGCAGTGGAGATGGGGGAGAGGAGTGGGGAGGGAGAGGAGAGGGAGGGGATAAGGGGGTGAGATTGGTGAGGTGGTGAGATGGGGAGAGGAGGAAAGAGGGGGGAGATGAGGAGGGGAGGTGAGGAGAGAGGAGAAGAGAGGGGGTGAGGAGGGGCGAGGAGTGGAGGTGAGAGATGGGGAGATGGGGAGAGGAGGAGAGGAGAGGAGTGAAGAGCAGGGGAGAGGAGAAGTATGGGGAGAGGAGGAGTACGGGGAGAGGAGGAGTATGGGGAGAGGAGGAGTATGGGGAGAGGAGGAGTATGGGGAGAGGAGGAGTCACGGGGAGAGAGTACGGGAGAGGAGGAGTACAGGGGAGAGGAGGAGTACGGGGGAGAGGAGGAGTACGGGGAGAGGAGGAGTATGGGGAGAGGAGGAGTATGGGGGAGAGAGGGGAGTATGGGGGAGAGTAGGAGTACGGGGAGAGGAGGATGCACGGGAGAGGAGGAGTATGGGGAGAGGAGGAGTACCGGGAGAGGAGGAGTATGGGGGAGAGGAGGAGTATGGGGGAGAGGAGGGGGAGGAGTATGGGGAGAGTAGGAGTATGGGGGAGAGGAGGAGACGGGGAGAGGAGGAGTACGGGGAGAGGAGGAGTATGGGGAGAGGAGGAGGGGGGAGGAGATAAGAGGGTGAGATGGGGAGAAGAGGGGAGGAGTAGAGGGGTGAGAGGAGGTGAGATGGGGGGAGGGAATGTGATTAGTAATAATGCTCAGCTTGTTAGCTTCAGTCTGTCATCACACAGGCAGACAGAGGCTCATAGATCATATGTCCCGTATAGTAGCGCACCCCTTTTGACCATAGCAACACAGTGCAGCCACATACGGCTTTGGTCAAACATGTATAGGGTTGCAAAATCAATAAATGTCCTCGTTTTCCAGAAAATCCAGGTTGGAGGATTCCCAGACTCGGGAGGAAATAAGCAGGAAATCCGGAATCCTCCAAACCAGGATTTCTGGAAAAAACGAGGACATTAATTGAAAGTTCCTGGAGTTTTGCAACCCTAATCATGTAATGCACTGGATAAGGTATAGGTTGTAATTTGATGCAGAGTAGTGGAGAACAGTTGGGTTTGTCCATGGAAGAAAGGGTTTTATAGGTTTCTTGATAGCCAGACTCTTCAGGCTGTGTTGGCTCATAGTGTGGAATGAACAGCAGATGACCTCCTGCAAGGTGACCTCCTGCAAGGTGACCTCCTGCAAGGTGACCTCCTGCAAGGTGACCTCCTGCAAGGTGACCTCCTGCAAGGTGATCAAGTTATGACATATAAATTAAGATTTCGATGCGGTAATGAGTTGACTATAATGGAAAAACTGTTATTCAGCCATCCGTTGTCATTCATGTCATTTTCCTCGCATGAATATTCTGAGGGCAAACGTTTGACCTGTTATCGTCGGTTCTTTGATCGTGACAAACTGTTCTTACGACCTCTAACTACTTAAGAAGAAAGACGTTCAATCAACACACTTAACTGGTTCATTTATGTATTGTTGGTCTGGTTTCCAGTTGTTGCCCACAAACCCTCACGGAGAGAGACAGAAGAGAGACAGTGTTAAGGCATCGGCATGCTTCAGTTCGGCTGGCGGCTAGCCGAAGTCGACTAAGCGAACCGAAAGAGTGTTGCTCGCATACTCCCTTAAAAGACCTTTGCTTCAAAAATGAGAAAGAAAGTGGCAATAGTACTGTTTGTCCATTTTGAGACACTGTAGCCAGCATACACTTCCTCAACTCAAGAAATCTGTCATTAATTACAATCCCTACTGTTGACCAATCACCAACAAAGGGGCGTAGACTTCGGCAAACCAACTTCAGCTTGCTTCAAGAAAAAAAAATTCCTTACCAAAGTCCAAAATGAACAAAAACGTCACAAAATGTCATCATAATATATGCACGAACTCTTCCGAACTGTTTCGGCTGGGAAGCATGCGGACGCCTTTATAGGGCCAGAGTCGTCCTCTCTCTGTCATTCTCCTTCGTTCTCTATGTCTATGACCAATCTCACTACTCATTTTCTTAAACAATGGGCCATCTTAGTGGTGTCCTAGCATTAGGTGGAGACGGAGAGAGAGGCAGGTTTAGGGCCAGAGGGGCCGCCTCTCTTATTCTCTATGTCTATGACAAATCGAGACTTCCATATAGCTCGATACAGCCCAGGCAGCGTCTTTACAAGTAATACCAAGTAGTCATTAAACAAATTACAGCTTTTATCCCCCCAGATGCTTGTTTCTAACATGTTATTCTAGAGTGGAGTAGACAACAGGTCATTATAACGCCTGCAGAGGCTTTCTTCTTATCATAATATACATAATAAGGCATTTTGCACCAGTAAATCGCAGCAGCCGTGTGATAACTGATTGTAGTGGTTGAGTGTGTGTGTGGGGTGTGTGTGGGGGTGGGGATGGGGGGTGGGGATGGGGGTGGGGGGGGTGCACATGTGGGGGTGGGGGGCTGTTTGTGTGATTGCAATAGCTATCCCTTGTTGTGGATTCACATCAGATAAGAGATGAATAGAGAAGCTTTGGAGGAGGAAATCCTAAAGAATTAGACTGATATTGTTCTTAACCATGCTGCCTCTCTGAAAATTGAGATTCATTCCATACTCCTTCTGTTACCACCATGTTGTCCTGTATTGTTCTGTCAGTGAAATGCAGTCATCAACAGTAAATGTGCTTAAGCAGGTTGTTGCCATCAAGTGAAATGTTTCTTTGGAATTGCAAGAAGAATCATGGGGATATTGTTAAAACTCATTGCCTTGATAGCACCTGTGTAGGACTCAATAGAAGCTTAGTTGAAAAAGAAAAGCTTCAGATTGGTTTACAAACATTACTCAGCCAATCGAACTGAATGGGTTGTTATTGGCGTTCAGGTCTTCAACCACTGCCGATGTAAGAATACCTTTATAAAATGCATTTGATTGATGAAACCGTCTTGGTTCATGTTGAGACTATGGTACACATCTGTTTGTCATTTGGGCTTTTTGAGTGTAACAGGATAAAACAAACAGTTGTGTTCAACTGGTGAGTGTTCAACCCCTGGTCTGTGGGCCGGCAATGGTCCCTGGGTTGTTGCTGACTGGTCCCTGAAGAAGTTAGCTATAGCTAACACGGATTCACTCAGTTCTAGACCGCTAGCCTCGATATACAGGCTGAACTAGGCTGAACCATAGTTTGTTGATCCCAGGCCATAGGTAGACAGTTCATGGTCTACTGGCGTGTGGAGTCTGGCCACGAGCCAAGACACTTGAGACGAAATCCTGAGAAGTGGAGAAACACTGTCCTCCAGGGACAGTGTGCCGTAGGCAGACCGTTAATAGCCCACTCACAGTAACGTGTAGCCTGGAGCCAGAGCACTTAAGCCTTAACCTGTAAGGGATTTAACCCCTAACCTGCTCCGTGGGTACTGCCTTATGACTGAGCCCCAATGCTGTGCTGCTTCCAGCTCTGGTACGTTAGTCTGGTGTCCCCTAAGTTGGATCATGTGACGGCACAAAATACTAATTTCCGTTGTACAATGGAGTGGGCAATGAAGTTGCTTTATTGTATTGTAATAAAGACTATACTCTAATATTTATTGTATTGTAATATAGACTCTACTCTACTCTACTCTTTATTGTATTGTAATATAGACTCTACTCTACTCTAATCTTTATTGTATTGTATAAAGACTCTACTCTAATCTTTATTGTATTGTAATATAGACTCTACTCTACTCTACTCTTTATTGTATTGTAATATAGACTCTACTCTACTCTAATCTTTATTGTATTGTATAAAGACTCTACTCTAATCTTTATTGTATTGTAATAAAGACTCTACTCTAATCTTTATTGTATTGTAATATAGACTCTACTCTAATCTTTATTGTATTGTAATATAGACTCTAATCTTTATTGTATTGTAATATAGACTCTACTCTTTATTGTATTGTAATATAGACTCTACTCTAATCTTTATTGTATTGTACACAGTAGGCGTACAGTACATTAATTCTGTCTTCCACTGGCTTAATAACTGCTTGACTGTTTATATCAGCTTGCGTTCTCAGTTTCGTAACTCCAGAAGAGATGGAGTAGAATGACACTGAACACTAAAACCACAGGGCCTCGAGGACCCCCTACAAGCTAAATGAGAAGGCATTCTGAATGCAACATTCTGACAGTGGAATTAATACATGTCATAATATACTATCGCTAAAATAATAATTTGTTGTTTGTGTTTATGAAGGTAACATTAGAATACTTTTTTTCAAATAACACAATAGCATTTTCATTCGTTTATGTTACTGCTTTTAAACGAAAACACACTAAAAACACCCACATTCAAGTGTTCAATACATTGTCTTTGTGGTGTGCATTTGCTACAACTATGAAACAGAAAGCTTTACTTCATTTATTTAATCTGTTGTTATATGTGTGAAATTATACTGAACAAAAATATAAACACAACATGCAACAATTTCAAATATTTTACTGAGTTACAGTTCAAATATGGAAATCAGTCATTTTTACATTTACATTTAAGTCATTTAGCAGACGCTCTTATCCAGAGCGACTTACAGTTAGTGAGTGCATACATTATTTTTTTATTTTTCATACTGGCCCCCCGTGGGAATCGAACCCACAACCCTGGCGTTGCAAACGCCATGCTCTACCAACTGAGCTACATCCCTGCCGGCCATTCCCTACCCTACCCCGGACGACGCTGGGCCAATTGTGCGCCGCCCCGCAGGTGTAGAAGCCGGATGTGGAGGTCCTGGGCTGGTGGAGTTACACGTGGTCTGAGCCATTAGAATGGCTCCATGGGAAACGTAGTAGCAGTTCAGAGTGGGTTCATCCTCCACCTGTGTTACGTCTTGTTTGCAGGTTATGACGGCTGCTGTGTAAACAAACCATGAAACATGGTGGCACCCCCTGGCACCCCCTCATACCCCCAGGCACCAGGAATGTTTTACCCCATCCTGGAGCCCCAGGCACCTAGAACATTAATCCCGACCCGGAGCAATCAAGACAGACAGACAGACAGACCAGAGGGTAGCAAGAGTTTAACACAGGAATTGTATAGTGAATGGCTATGAAGGGTTCTGAAATATGTGTTACTGTGTTTAACTAAGCAATAATACCAGAGACCCTGGGGGTTATAGGATATATTTACCTCTACAATCCTCCTATGGCCATTATATCCCCAAGAGAGAGGCTGAACAGAGTAAGATGATAAATTGCTAGGATAGCTGTTGTATAAACACTATTCCTCAGTGAGTTCCTCAGTTAGTGAAGCAGCAACGTATCTCTCTCTCTCTCTCTCTCTCTCTCTCTCTCTCTCACACACACACACACACACACACACACACACACACACACACACACACACACACACACACACACACACACACACACACAGAGCTGCTATGATACAGACAGTAATCCATGGTGACACTGCTGTGGAGGGTAAAAACCGTGCCGGGTGCGTCTTTGATAAAAAAAAGCAGGAGTGCACACCCACTCACATGCCTCTGTCTCATATCTCTCTCTCCCTCTCATCCCTCAATCTCACCAGAGGAGAGCATCAGTTTAGAGAGACGTGATGCTGTGGAACAAGCATGCCCCAAACAACAGTATGTGTCTGTCTTTAGCTCAGCGGAATATAGACTCTACTCTACTCTGTATTGTATTGTAATATAGACTCTACTCTACTCTAATCTGTATTGTATTGTAATATAGACTCTACTCTACTCTAATCTTTATTGTATTGTAATATAGACTCTACTCTACTCTTTATTGTATTGTAATATAGACTCTACTCTACTCTAATCTTTATTGTATTGTAATATAGACTCTACTCTACTCTTTATTGTATTGTAATATAGACTCTACTCTACTCTTTATTGTATTGTAATATAGACTCTACTCTAATCTTTATTGTATTGTAATATAGACTCTACTCTAATCTTTATTGTATAGTAATATAGACTCTACTCTACTCTTTATTGTATTGTAATATAGACTCTACTCTAATATTTATTGTATAGTAATATAGACTCTACTCTAATCTTTATTGTATTGTAATATAGACTCTACTCTACTCTTTATTGTATTGTAATATAGACTCTACTCTAATCTTTATTGTATTGTAATATAGACTCTACTCTACTCTTTATTGTATTGTAATATAGACTCTACTCTAATCTTTATTGTATTGTAATATAGACTCTACTCTAATCTTTATTGTATTGTAATATAGACTCTACTCTAATCTAATGTTAATGTTACGTATGGTAATGTTATGTATGGTAATGTTATGTATGGTAATGTTATGTATGGTAATGTTATGTATGGTAATGTTATGTATGTTAGTGTGTATGTTAGTGTGTATGTTTGTGCTTGTGCCTGTGTGGTTTGTCAGGTTTGGAGGTGTATTTAGTCTCTGTGGGTAGAGGTGGACCTGTAGCCGTGCTCCCTGCCAACTCTGCCATTGTCTGTCTCCCTGTGTGTTTGATGACTGCTAATTAATACCTGAATGTGTTCCCAGAATCACACACACACACACACAAACTGCACTGTTCTTCAAGTAAATGTGTTTTTGTCAAAGTTTCAGTGTAAAATGTTAAAAGTCGTCCTTGTGCATAGAGTTGTATGGGAACATGAGACAAGCTGTTTTCTCTCCCAGCTGTTCTTACACAGATTGGATGTGAATATTCGACTTGGATTGTTGCTTTGCTACTTTGCTCGTGTGTATTTTTTCCAAATTCATTTTGTCAACGTTTAGTTAGGAAAGTAACTGAAAAGGTACTTCAAGCAATTGTAATTTTCCCCCAACATATGTTTTTTTAAAAACCAAGCCAACATTTTACCTTATTCTCAAATTGGTTTGGGAACGGTCAGTGATTATAGTTTTACTATTCCACAGTGCAGTATGTCAGTCCACAGTGCAGTATGTATTTCCACAGTGCAGTATGTCAGCGCTCCATCTCCTACCATGTGTAACCCACTTTGATGCTTGTAAGCTGATTTTGTGAGCTGATTTTTGGGGAACGATGACGTTAAGACGAGCATAAAAAAAACCTGATGACTGAGCTTCCAAAGTTAGGTAGCTAGTCTAGCGTCACGGCTATATCCTCTCCTTTGATAGGTGACTAGAAAGATTTTAAAGCCCTCCGGCGTCTGGATTATAGCTGTGCAAAGTAGAGTGCTTCATCACAGCATGCAGAGGCTGATACGGCTGAGGGGCTTGGAGGGAGAGGAGAGGAGAGGAGAGGAGAGGAGAGGAGAGGAGAGGAGGGGAGAGGAGAGGAGAGGAGAGGAGAGGAGAGGAGAGGAAGAGATTGGACATGAGGAGATGAGGAGAGGGGACTTAAGAAGAGGGGAGGAGATTTTGGAGAGGAGAGGAGTAAGGAGAGGAGGAGAGAGGACAGGAGAGGAGGAGAGAGGAGGAGAGAGGACAGGAGAAGAGGAGAGAGGACATGACAGGAGAGGAGAGGACAGGAGAGGAGAGAGGAGAGGAGAGAGGAGAGGAGAGGAGAGAGAGAGGAGAGGGAGAGGGAGAGGAGAGGGAGAGGAGAGGAGAGGAGGAGAGAGGAGGAGAGAGGACAGGAGAGGAGGAGAGAGGACATGACAGGAGAGGAGAGAGACAGGAGGGAGAGGAGAGAGGAGAGGAGAGGAGAGAGGAGAGAGAGGAGAGAGAGGAGAGGAGAGGAGAGGAGAGGAGAGGAGAGGAGGAGAGAGGACAGGAGAGGAGGAGAGAGGACATGACAGGAGAGGAGAGGACAGGAGAGGAGAGGAGAGGAGAGGAGAGGAGAGGAGGGAAGAGGAGAGAGGACAGGAGAGAGAGGAGAGGAGGGAAGAGGAGAGAGGACAGGAGAGGAGAGGAGGGAGGGAAGAGGAGGGGAGGGGGGGAGGGAGGGGGGGGAGGGGAGGGAGGGGAGGGGAGAGGACAGGAGAGGAAAGAGGAGCTTTTTTTGTTGACTAACTCTTCTGGTTGGCTCTTGTGTTCTGAGGTAAAACTTAATAAATCTCAACTGGTGATTTACAATTACTATACTTTATTCCCATTATTTGTGTAGATCACAGGAGGGTGGGGGCACTTTAATTGGGGAGGTCGGGCTCGTGTTAATGACTGGAGTGGGATAAGTGGAATGGTATCAAATACATCAAACACATGGTTTCCAGTTGCACCGTTCCGGCCATTGTTAAGAGCCGTCCTCCCCTCAGCAGCCACCTGTGGTGTAGAGACAACTGGGTCAGCAGCAAGAGAGAGGGCAGACAGATGCAGGGACAGAGTAGTGTGTAGTGTGTTAATATACTGTAGATGGGTTGATCTGTTGACACCGACTCTGATGCCCTCCCAGCCTGAGGTCACACAGATTACTCTTGCCTGGGGATGACCCCATTTAGTCGACCGGTCGAATGTTTGGTCGATAGGCTGTTGGTCAACCAAGATTGTTTTAGTCGAGCAGTGGCAAATATATAAAAAATAATTTAAGGCACACGAGACACCTGTCTGATTCAGGCCTGTCTGAGTGGACTAATCCAGACACCTGTCTGATTCAGGCCTGTCTGAGTGGACTAATCCAGACACCTGTCTGATTCAGGCCTGTCTGAGTGGACTACTCCAGACACCTGTCTGATTCAGGCCTGTCTGAGCGGACTAATCCAGACACCTGTCTGATTCAGGCCTGTCTGAGTGGACTAATCCAGACACCTGTCTGATTCAGGCCTGTCTGAGTGGACTAATCCAGACACCTGTCTGATTCAGGCCTGTCTGAGTGGACTAATCCAGACACCTGTCTGATTCACACCTGTCTGAGTGGACTAATCCAGACACCTGTCTGATTCAGGCCTGTCTGAGTGGACTAATCCAGACACCTGTCTGATTCAGGCCTGTCTGAGCGGACTAATCCAGACACCTGTCTGATTCAGGCCTGTCTGAGTGGACTAATCCAGACACCTGTCTGATTCAGGCCTGTCTGAGTGGACTAATCCAGACACCTGTCTGATTCAGGCCTGTCTGAGCGGACTAATCCAGACACCTGTCTGATTCAGGCCTGTCTGAGTGGACTAATCCAGACACCTGTCTGATTCAGGCCTGTCTGAGCGGACTAATCCAGACACCTGTCTGATTTAGGCCTGTCTGAGCGGACTAATCCAGACACCTGTCTGATTCAGGCCTGTCTGAGTGGACTAATCCAGACACCTGTCTGATTCCCACCTGTCTGAGTGGACTACTCCAGACACCTGTCTGATTCAGGCCTGTCTGAGCGGACTAATCCAGACACCTGTCTGATTCAGGCCTGTCTGAGTGGACTAATCCAGACACCTGTCTGATTCAGGCCTGTCTGAGCGGACTAATCCAGACACCTGTCTGATTCAGGCCTGTCTGAGTGGACTAATCCAGACACCTGTCTGATTCAGGCCTGTCTGAGTGGACTAATCCAGACACCTGTCTGATTCAGGCCTGTCTGAGTGGACTAATCCAGACACCTGTCTGATTCAGGCCTGTCTGAGTGGACTAATCCAGACACCTGTCTGATTCAGGCCTGTCTGAGCGGACTAATCCAGACACCTGTCTGATTCAGGCCTGTCTGAGCGGACTAATCCAGACACCTGTCTGATTCAGGCCTGTCTGAGCGGACTAATCCAGACACCTGTCTGATTCAGGCCTGTCTGAGCGGACTAATCCAGACACCTGTCTGATTCAGGCCTGTCTGAGTGGACTAATCCAGACACCTGTCTGATTCAGGCCTGTCTGAGCGGACTAATCCAGACACCTGTCTGATTCAGGCCTGTCTGAGCGGACTAATCCAGACACCTGTCTGATTCAGACCTGTCTGAGCGGACTAATCCAGACACCTGTCTGATTCAGGCCTGTCTGAGCGGACTAATCCAGACACCTGTCTGATTCAGGCCTGTCTGAGCGGACTAATCCAGACACCTGTCTGATTCAGGCCTGTCTGAGTGGACTAATCCAGACACCTGTCTGATTCAGGCCTGTCTGAGTGGACTAATCCAGACACCTGTCTAATTCAGGCCTGTCTGAGTGGACTAATCCATTGCGGATGCACACCAGTATCACCAGCAGTACATTTACTGTTAATTACCATTATTTATCATCTACACTGTTTGTATGGTTACGGTAATTTCAGTTCATGCATTCAATATATTATTATTACAGTCTTACCGTTGTCATTGTAGGAGTGGACACGTTGTTTGCAGAGCGCACAACCTAATCTACACTTGTGAGAAAAAAAGTTTAGGTTAATTTCATTCCATTTACGAGTTGTCAATTAATTCATTGTCTTTTGTTTGGAGCGCTCCTGTCAATCTTGTGTAAGGACACGCACCTGATTACACATAGAAGTAGGCCTAGGCTACCTGGCCTGCCCGCAAATGTAGGCCTATAAATGTACCCATTTGGGGTTCTGATACTATTTCTGATTGTCGCTGTGGAGCTTCTCAAAGTAATTTTTGCTTTGCCTCAAAAAGCAAGTAAACAAAGTCTGTTTTTATATCCGTTGAGAAGGACAAAAGTTCCTCAACGTAGCCTATTTGAAAACTCTTTCCAGCTCTTTCCCTTTCGATAACCACTCAGCATGAAAGAGGAAAAATAATGTCATGCTCTGATCTGGTGGAAACGTCATAAAATAGGCCTACCTGATTACTTCTTATCCCTTGCAAATATTATACCCTACAGCTGTGTCTGTCTGTCCAGAGCTCACTGGTGCCGGAAACTCTGAGGGCCCAGAATCATTTATACAAGGTTGCTTGTTTGCTCGTGCAAGCTTCAGGCGAGACCCAAGTTAATAGTTGATACAATGTTTCAAGTTCTTTGCAGACAGGCCATGCATAGCCAATGTGATTTATAGGATATTTATTTTTTATCAGGATCTTTTCTACCTGCGGGTTGCAATGCTTTTATTTGTTGGCTTTACGTAAGCTATTTTTACATATTGGCAATGGCAATAGAAGTTACTTTTAGATTTGTATCATTTTCATTTAGATAGAAATTTTGATTAACCACTTGACATTGATTTTGAGATATGAAGACTTTATTATAAATGAAATTAAACTGTTCCACAAAAATTTGCATATGAACATCATAACTGGCGCGCAGATCAGTAGAAATGGTACGATAACTTGGCACTCCAAATGGAAAAGGTTGCCGACTGCTGGTGTAGCCTATTACAGGCAACTTGAGGAGCGTAACGTTAGAATCTGTGAAGGCCAGCAGCAGCGGGCAGCGAGAGGAGGGGGGTGTCGGGAACAGTTTTCTTTCTTCTGGTTAGGCTATATTGATCTCTGGCTCCCTCTTTAGTAATTTGTGAGTCTTCATTTTTAATCGCAGTGCTTAAAGCATCAGACAAAGTAGCCTACATATAGTTGATTATATTAGAACAAAGGGTGCGTCTATATATGGAAAAATACACGTTTTATATATATGTCGACCAATGGAGTGGTCCAAAGAACAGATGACTCTCTGTCGACCAAGATTTGATTTAGTCGGGGGACAGCCCTACTCTTGTCACGTCTCCCGACATGGCTGTTTTTTAATTTCTACTTCCTACCCAGACATACAGGAAAATGTCCCAAATGGCACCCTATTCCCTATATAGTGCACTACTTTTGACCAGAGCTCTATGGGACCCTGGTCAAAAGAAGTGCACTAAATAGGGAATAGGGTGCCATTTGGGACGCACCACATACGTATGCACAGGCAGGTGCTCTGGTGCTGGAGTGTCAATAGGAACACGTACTGCTGAAACAAGTGTAGCTCCCAGCACTCCAGAGGAGGCTGGTGGGAGGCGCTATAGGAGGACGGGCTCATGTTAATGGCTGGAATGGAATAAATGGAACGGAGTCAAACACATCAAACATATGGAAACCATGGAAACCACATACTTGACTCAGTTCCATAACTTCCATTACAGCCATTACAATGAGCCCATCCTCCTATAGCTCCTCCCACCAGCCTCCACTGCAGCACACAGACACACACACACACCCACACACACACGCACACAACCCACTGGTAAACACACACACACACACACACACACACACACACAACCCACTGGTAAACACACATACACACACAACCCACTGGTAAACACACACACACACACACAACCCACTGGTAAACACACATACACACACAACCCACTGGTAAACACACACACACATACACACACAACCCACTGGTAAACACACACACACACACACACACACACACACACACAACCCACTGGTAAACACACACACACACACACACACACACACACACACAACCCACTGGTAAACACACACACGCACACAACCCACTGGTAAACACACACACACACTGCTCAAACAGGTGACGCTAGCACAATTGAAGTGATTAGAGTCGTCTGTCTGTGTTAATGGAGGCACACGTGCGAGGAAGAACAAAAGCCGCCAGCCGTACTTGACTGCACTAGCTAGCACCAGATAAACACTGGCTTTGTCCCTTTGTCACTTTCTTTCTCTCTGAAGGCTATAGATTAACAATGCAACAATGCTGAATCTAAAGCTGGGAGCAGAGAGAGAGGAACACTCTTCCCCTGACTGTGACAAAGAGAGATCATTGTGTTGTCTAATTTCTGGTGTGATGACAGGGGCTGTTGGAATACATTAATGTGTGTGTGTGTGTGTGTTCCTGTGGGCGTCGGGACATAGATAGCTGAGGTAGGCAAAAGGAACAAAACTCCAGCGACAATTATTGATGACAGGCCCCACAGCAGCACGGTATTAGTTTATGGATCGAGTTTAGAGGAAATGAAGACTGTGGCATTACATGTATAATGGATCCTCTTCTCGACACTCACAATAATGTGTCCTCATGTAGCACTTCACTTCAGAACACAGATACAGACAGCTGTGAGAGAATGTGACAAACTGAAGAGAGTAGTGTCGGAGGTATAATCTGAAGAGAGTAGTATCAGAGGATTAATCTGAAGAGAGTAGTGTCTGAGGTTTGATCTGAAGAGAGTAGTGTCAGAGGATTAATCTGAAGAGAGTAGTGTCAGAGGATTAATCTGAAGAGAGTAGTGTCTGAGGTTTAATCTGAAGAGAGTAGTGTCTGAGGTTTAATCTGAAGAGAGTAGTGTCTGAGGTTTAATCTGAAGAGAGTAGTATCAGAGGATTAATCTGAAGAGAGTAGTGTCTGAGGTTTAATCTGAAGAGAGTAGTATCAGAGGATTAATCTGAAGAGAGTAGTGTCTGAGGTTTGATCTGAAGAGAGTAGTGTCAGAGGATTAATCTGAAGAGAGTAGTGTCTGAGGTTTAATCTGAAGAGAGTAGTATCAGAGGATTAATCTGAAGAGAGTAGTGTCTGAGGTTTGATCTGAAGAGAGTAGTGTCAGAGGATTAATCTGAAGAGAGTAGTGTCAGAGGATTAATCTGAAAAGAGTAGTGTCAGAGGATTAATCTGAAAAGAGTAGTGTCAGAGGATTAATCTGAAGAGAGTAGTGTCTGAGGTTTAATCTGAAGAGAGTAGTATCAGAGGATTAATCTGAAGAGAGTAGTGTCAGAGGATTAATCTGAAGAGAGTAGTGTCTGAGGTTTAATCTGAAGAGAGTAGTGTCAGAGGATTCATCTGAAGAGAGTAGTGTTGGAGAATTAATCTGAAGAGAGTAGTGTCAGAGGATTAATCTGAAGAGAGTAGTGTCTGAGGTTTAATCTGAAGAGAGTAGTATCAGAGGATTAATCTGAAGAGAGTAGTGTCAGAGGATTAATCTGAAGAGAGTAGTGTCTGAGGTTTAATCTGAAGAGAGTAGTGTCAGAGGATTAATCTGAAGAGAGTAGTGTTGGAGAATTAATCTGAAGAGAGTAGTGTCAGAGGATTAATCTGAAGAGAGTAGTGTCTGAGGTTTAATCTGAAGAGAGTAGTGTCAGAGGATTAATCTGAAGAGAGTAGTGTTGGAGAATTAATCTGAAGAGAGTAGTGTCAGAGGATTAATCTGAAGAGAGTAGTGTCTGAGGTTTAATCTGAAGAGAGTAGTGTCAGAGGATTAATCTGAAGAGAGTAGTGTCGGAGGTTTAATCTGAAGAGAGTAGTGTCGGAGGATTAATCTGAAGAGAGTAGTGTCAGAGGTTTAATCTGAAGAGAGTAGTGTCAGAGGTTTAATCTGAAGAGAATAGTGTCAGAGGATTAATCTGAAGAGAGTAGTGCCAGAGGATTAATCTGAAGAGAGTAGTGCCAGAGGATTAATCTGAAGAGAGTAGTGTCAGAGGATTAATCTGAAGAGAGTAGTGTCTGAGGTTTAATCTGAAGAGAGTAGTGTCAGAGGATTAATCTGAAGAGAGTAGTGTCAGAGGATTAATCTGAAGAGAGTAGTGTTGGAGAATTAATCTGAAGAGAGTAGTGTCAGAGGATTAATCTGAAGAGAGTAGTGTCTGAGGTTTAATCTGAAGAGAGTAGTATCAGAGGATTAATCTGAAGAGAGTAGTGTCTGAGGTTTAATCTGAAGAGAGTAGTGTCAGAGGATTAATCTGAAGAGAGTAGTGTCTGAGGTTTAATCTGAAGAGAGTAGTGTCAGAGGATTAATCTGAAGAGAGTAGTGTTGGAGAATTAATCTGAAGAGAGTAGTGTCAGAGGATTAATCTGAAGAGAGTAGTGTCTGAGGTTTAATCTGAAGAGAGTAGTGTCAGAGGATTAATCTGAAGAGAGTAGTGTTGGAGAATTAATCTGAAGAGAGTAGTGTCAGAGGATTAATCTGAAGAGAATAGTGTCTGAGGTTTAATCTGAAGAGAGTAGTGTCAGAGGATTAATCTGAAGAGAGTAGTGTCGGAGGTTTAATCTGAAGAGAGTAGTGTCGGAGGATTAATCTGAAGAGAGTAGTGTCAGAGGTTTAATCTGAAGAGAGTAGTGTCAGAGGTTTAATCTGAAGAGAATAGTGTCAGAGGATTAATCTGAAGAGAGTAGTGACAGAGGATTAATCTGAAGAGAGTAGTGTCAGAGGATTAATCTGAAGAGAGTAGTGTCTGAGGATTAATCTGAAGAGAGTAGTGTCAGATGATTAATCTGAAGAGAGTAGTGTCTGAGGATTAATCTGAAGAGAGTAGTGTCAGAGGATTCATCTGAAGAGAGTAGTGTCAGAGGATTAATCTGAAGAGAGTAGTGTCTGAGATTTAATCTGAAGAGTAGTGTCAGAGGATTCATCTGAAGAGAGTAGAGTCAGATGATTATTCTGAAAAAGAGTAGTGTCGGAGGATTAATCTGAAGAGAGTAGTGTCGGAGGTTTAATCTGAAGAGAGTAGTGTCTGAGGTTTAATCTGAAGAGAGTAGTGTCAGAGGATTAATCTGAAGATAGTAGTGTCAGAGGATTAATCTGAAGAGAGTAGTGTCTGAGGTTTAATCTGAAGAGAGTAGTGTCAGAGGATTAATCTGAAGAGAGTAGTGTCGGAGGTTTAATCTGAAGAGTAGTGTCAGAGGATTCATCTGAAGAGAGTAGTGTCAGATGATTATTCTGAAAAAGAGTAGTGTCGGAGGATTAATCTGAAGAGAGAAGTGTCAGAGGTTTAATCTGAAGAGAGTAGTGTCTGAGGATTAATCTGAAGAGAGTAGTGTCAGAGGATTAATCTGAAGAGAGTAGTGTCAGATGATTAATCTGAAGAGAGTAGTGTCTGAGGAATAATCTGAAGAGAGTAGTGTCAGAGGATTCATCTGAAGAGAGTAGTGTCTGAGGTTTATTCTGAAGAAAGTAGTGTCGGAGGTATAATCTGAAGAGAGTAGTGTCAGAGGATTAATCTGAAGAGAGTAGTGTCAGAGGATTAATCTGAAGAGAGTAGTGTCAGAGGATTAATCTGAAGAGAGTAGTGTCTGAGGTTTAATCTTAAGAGAGGATAGTGTCAGACGATTAATCTAAAGAGAGTAGTGTCAGAGGATGAATCTGAAGAGAGTAGTGTCAGAGGATTAATCTGAAGAGAGTAGTGTCAGAGGATTAATCTGAAGAGAGTAGTGTCTGAGGTTTAATCTGAAGAGAGTAGTGTCAGACGATTAATCTAAAGAGAGTAGTGTCAGAGGATTAATCTGAAGAGAGTAGTGTCAGAGGATTAATCTGAAGAGAGTAGTGTCAGAGGATTAATCTGAAGAGAGTAGTGTGAGGTTTAATCTGAAGAGTAGTGTCAGAGGATTCATCTGAAGAGAGTAGTGTCAGATGATTATTCTGAAAAGAGTAGTGTCGGAGGATTAATCTGAAGAGAGTAGTGTCGGAGGTTTAATCTGAAGAGAGTAGTGTCTGAGGTTTAATCTGAAGAGAGTAGTGTCAGAGGATTAATCTGAAGAGAGTAGTGTCAGAGGATTAATCTGAAGAGAGTAGTGTCTGAGGTTTAATCTGAAGAGAGTAGTGTCAGAGGATTAATCTGAAGAGAGTAGTGTCTGAGGTTTAATCTGAAGAGAGTAGTGTCAGAGGATTAATCTGAAGAGAGTAGTGTCGGAGGTTTAATCTGAAGAGTAGTGTCAGAGGATTCATCTGAAGAGAGTAGTGTCGGAGGTTTAATCTGAAGAGAGTAGTGTCGTAGGTTCAGTCTGAGGTTTAATCTGAAGAGAGTAGTGTCGGCGGTTTAATCTGAAGAGAGTAGTGTCGGAGGTTTAATCTGAAGAGAGTAGTGTCAGAGGATTCATCTGAAGAGAGTAGTGTCAGAGGATTAATCTGAAGAGAGTAGTGTCTGAGGTTTAATCTGAAGAGTAGTGTCAGAGGATTCATCTGAAGAGAGTAGTGTCAGATGATTATTCTGAAAAGAGTAGTGTCGGAGGATTAATCTGAAGAGAGTAGTGTCGGAGGTTTAATCTGAAGAGAGTAGTGTCTGAGGTTTAATCTGAAGAGAGTAGTGTCAGAGGATTAATCTGAAGATAGTAGTGTCAGAGGATTAATCTGAAGAGAGTAGTGTCTGAGGTTTAATCTGAAGAGAGTAGTGTCAGAGGATTAATCTGAAGAGAGTAGTGTCGGAGGTTTAATCTGAAGAGTAGTGTCAGAGGATTCATCTGAAGAGAGTAGTGTCAGATGATTATTCTGAAAAGAGTAGTGTCGGAGGATTAATCTGAAGAGAGAAGTGTCAGAGGTTTAATCTGAAGAGAGTAGTGTCTGAGGATTAATCTGAAGAGAGTAGTGTCTGAGGATTAATCTGAAGAGAGTAGTGTCAGAGGATTAATCTGAAGAGAGTAGTGTCAGATGATTAATCTGAAGAGAGTAGTGTCTGAGGATTAATCTGAAGAGAGTAGTGTCAGAGGATTCATCTGAAGAGAGTAGTGTCTGAGGTTTATTCTGAAGAAAGTAGTGTCGGAGGTATAATCTGAAGAGAGTAGTGTCAGAGGATTAATCTGAAGAGAGTAGTGTCAGAGGATTAATCTGAAGAGAGTAGTGTCAGAGGATTAATCTGAAGAGAGTAGTGTCTGAGGTTTAATCTTAAGAGAGTAGTGTCAGACGATTAATCTAAAGAGAGTAGTGTCAGAGGATGAATCTGAAGAGAGTAGTGTCTGAGGTTTAATCTGAAGAGAGTAGTGTCAGAGGATTAATCTGAAGAGAGTAGTGTCTGAGGTTTAATCTGAAGAGAGTAGTATCAGAGGATTAATCTGAAGAGAGTAGTGTCTGAGGTTTAATCTGAAGAGAGTAGTGTCAGAGGATTAATCTGAAGAGAGTAGTGTCTGAGGTTTAATCTGAAGAGATTAGTGTCAGAGGATTAATCTGAAGAGAGTAGTGTTGGAGAATTAATCTGAAGAGAGTAGTGTCAGAGGATTAATCTGAAGAGAGTAGTGTCTGAGGTTTAATCTGAAGAGAGTAGTGTCAGAGGATTAATCTGAAGAGAGTAGTGTTGGAGAATTAATCTGAAGAGAGTAGTGTCAGAGGATTAATCTGAAGAGAGTAGTGTCTGAGGTTTAATCTGAAGAGAGTAGTGTCAGAGGATTAATCTGAAGAGAGTAGTGTCGGAGGTTTAATCTGAAGAGAGTAGTGTCGGAGGATTAATCTGAAGAGAGTAGTGTCAGAGGTTTAATCTGAAGAGAGTAGTGTCAGAGGTTTAATCTGAAGAGAATAGTGTCAGAGGATTAATCTGAAGAGAGTAGTGCCAGAGGATTAATCTGAAGAGAGTAGTGTCAGAGGATTAATCTGAAGAGAGTAGTGTCTGAGGATTAATCTGAAGAGAGTAGTGTCAGATGATTAATCTGAAGAGAGTAGTGTCTGAGGATTAATCTGAAGAGAGTAGTGTCAGAGGATTCATCTGAAGAGAAGTAGTGTCAGAGGATTAATCTGAAGAGAGTAGTGTCTGAGATTTAATCTGAAGAGTAGTGTCAGAGGATTCATCTGAAGAGAGTAGTGTCAGATGATTATTCTGAAAAGAGTAGTGTCGGAGGATTAATCTGAAGAGAGTAGTGTCGGAGGTTTAATCTGAAGAGAGTAGTGTCTGAGGTTTAATCTGAAGAGAGTAGTGTCAGAGGATTAATCTGAAGATAGTAGTGTCAGAGGATTAATCTGAAGAGAGTAGTGTCTGAGGTTTAATCTGAAGAGAGTAGTGTCAGAGGATTAATCTGAAGAGAGTAGTGTCGGAGGTTTAATCTGAAGAGTAGTGTCAGAGGATTCATCTGAAGAGAGTAGTGTCAGATGATTATTCTGAAAAGAGTAGTGTCGGAGGATTAATCTGAAGAGAGAAGTGTCAGAGGTTTAATCTGAAGAGAGTAGTGTCTGAGGATTAATCTGAAGAGAGTAGTGTCAGAGGATTAATCTGAAGAGAGTAGTGTCAGATGATTAATCTGAAGAGAGTAGTGTCTGAGGAATAATCTGAAGAGAGTAGTGTCAGAGGATTCATCTGAAGAGAGTAGTGTCTGAGGTTTATTCTGAAGAAAGTAGTGTCGGAGGTATAATCTGAAGAGAGTAGTGTCAGAGGATTAATCTGAAGAGAGTAGTGTCAGAGGATTAATCTGAAGAGAGTAGTGTCAGAGGATTAATCTGAAGAGAGTAGTGTCTGAGGTTTAATCTTAAGAGAGTAGTGTCAGACGATTAATCTAAAGAGAGTAGTGTCAGAGGATGAATCTGAAGAGAGTAGTGTCAGAGGATTAATCTGAAGAGAGTAGTGTCAGAGGATTAATCTGAAGAGAGTAGTGTCTGAGGTTTAATCTGAAGAGAGTAGTGTCAGACGATTAATCTAAAGAGAGTAGTGTCAGAGGATTAATCTGAAGAGAGTAGTGTCAGAGGATTAATCTGAAGAGAGTAGTGTCAGAGGATTAATCTGAAGAGAGTATGTGAGGTTTAATCTGAAGAGTAGTGTCAGAGGATTCATCTGAAGAGAGTAGTGTCAGATGATTATTCTGAAAAGAGTAGTGTCGGAGGATTAATCTGAAGAGAGTAGTGTCGGAGGTTTAATCTGAAGAGAGTAGTGTCTGAGGTTTAATCTGAAGAGAGTAGTGTCAGAGGATTAATCTGAAGAGAGTAGTGTCAGAGGATTAATCTGAAGAGAGTAGTGTCTGAGGTTTAATCTGAAGAGAGTAGTGTCGGCGGTTTAATCTGAAGAGAGTAGTGTCGGAGGTTTAATCTGAAGAGAGTAGTGTCAGAGGATTCATCTGAAGAGAGTAGTGTCAGAGGATTAATCTGAAGAGAGTAGTGTCTGAGGTTTAATCTGAAGAGTAGTGTCAGAGGATTCATCTGAAGAGAGATAGTGTCAGATGATTATTCTGAAAAGAGTAGTGTCGGAGGATTAATCTGAAGAGAGTAGTGTCGGAGGTTTAATCTGAAGAGAGTAGTGTCTGAGGTTTAATCTGAAGAGAGTAGTGTCAGAGGATTAATCTGAAGATAGTAGTGTCAGAGGATTAATCTGAAGAGAGTAGTGTCTGAGGTTTAATCTGAAGAGAGTAGTGTCAGAGGATTAATCTGAAGAGAGTAGTGTCGGAGGTTTAATCTGAAGAGTAGTGTCAGAGGATTCATCTGAAGAGAGTAGTGTCAGATGATTATTCTGAAAAGAGTAGTGTCGGAGGATTAATCTGAAGAGAGAAGTGTCAGAGGTTTAATCTGAAGAGAGTAGTGTCTGAGGATTAATCTGAAGAGAGTAGTGTCTGAGGATTAATCTGAAGAGAGTAGTGTCAGATGATTAATCTGAAGAGAGTAGTGTCTGAGGATTAATCTGAAGAGAGTAGTGTCAGAGGATTCATCTGAAGAGAGTAGTGTCTGAGGTTTATTCTGAAGAAAGTAGTGTCGGAGGTATAATCTGAAGAGAGTAGTGTCAGAGGATTAATCTGAAGAGAGTAGTGTCAGAGGATTAATCTGAAGAGAGTAGTGTCAGAGGATTAATCTGAAGAGAGTAGTGTCTGAGGTTTAATCTTAAGAGAGTAGTGTCAGACGATTAATCTAAAGAGAGTAGTGTCAGAGGATGAATCTGAAGAGAGTAGTGTCTGAGGTTTAATCTGAAGAGAGTAGTGTCAGAGGATTAATCTGAAGAGAGTAGTGTCTGAGGTTTAATCTGAAGAGAGTAGTATCAGAGGATTAATCTGAAGAGAGTAGTGTCTGAGGTTTAATCTGAAGAGAGTAGTGTCAGAGGATTAATCTGAAGAGAGTAGTGTCTGAGGTTTAATCTGAAGAGAGTAGTGTCAGAGGATTAATCTGAAGAGAGTAGTGTTGGAGAATTAATCTGAAGAGAGTAGTGTCAGAGGATTAATCTGAAGAGAGTAGTGTCTGAGGTTTAATCTGAAGAGAGTAGTGTCAGAGGATTAATCTGAAGAGAGTAGTGTTGGAGAATTAATCTGAAGAGAGTAGTGTCAGAGGATTAATCTGAAGAGAGAAGTGTCTGAGGTTTAATCTGAAGAGAGTAGTGTCAGAGGATTAATCTGAAGAGAGTAGTGTCGGAGGTTTAATCTGAAGAGAGTAGTGTCGGAGGATTAATCTGAAGAGAGTAGTGTCAGAGGTTTAATCTGAAGAGAGTAGTGTCAGAGGTTTAATCTGAAGAGAATAGTGTCAGAGGATTAATCTGAAGAGAGTAGTGCCAGAGGATTAATCTGAAGAGAGTAGTGTCAGAGGATTAATCTGAAGAGAGTAGTGTCTGAGGATTAATCTGAAGAGAGTAGTGTCAGATGATTAATCTGAAGAGAGTAGTGTCTGAGGATTAATCTGAAGAGAGTAGTGTCAGAGGATTCATCTGAAGAGAGTAGTGTCAGAGGATTAATCTGAAGAGAGTAGTGTCTGAGATTTAATCTGAAGAGTAGTGTCAGAGGATTCATCTGAAGAGAGTAGTGTCAGATGATTATTCTGAAAAGAGTAGTGTCGGAGGATTAATCTGAAGAGAGTAGTGTCGGAGGTTTAATCTGAAGAGAGTAGTGTCTGAGGTTTAATCTGAAGAGAGTAGTGTCAGAGGATTAATCTGAAGATAGTAGTGTCAGAGGATTAATCTGAAGAGAGTAGTGTCTGAGGTTTAATCTGAAGAGAGTAGTGTCAGAGGATTAATCTGAAGAGAGTAGTGTCGGAGGTTTAATCTGAAGAGTAGTGTCAGAGGATTCATCTGAAGAGAGTAGTGTCAGATGATTATTCTGAAAAGAGAGTAGTGTCGGAGGATTAATCTGAAGAGAGAAGTGTCAGAGGTTTAATCTGAAGAGAGTAGTGTCTGAGGATTAATCTGAAGAGAGTAGTGTCAGAGGATTAATCTGAAGAGAGTAGTGTCAGATGATTAATCTGAAGAGAGTAGTGTCTGAGGAATAATCTGAAGAGAGTAGTGTCAGAGGATTCATCTGAAGAGAGTAGTGTCTGAGGGTTTATTCTGAAGAAAGTAGTGTCGGAGGTATAATCTGAAGAGAGTAGTGTCAGAGGATTAATCTGAAGAGAGTAGTGTCAGAGGATTAATCTGAAGAGAGTAGTGTCAGAGGATTAATCTGAAGAGAGTAGTGTCTGAGGTTTAATCTTAAGAGAGTAGTGTCAGACGATTAATCTAAAGAGAGTAGTGTCAGAGGATGAATCTGAAGAGAGTAGTGTCAGAGGATTAATCTGAAGAGAGTAGTGTCAGAGGATTAATCTGAAGAGAGTAGTGTCTGAGGTTTAATCTGAAGAGAGTAGTGTCAGACGATTAATCTAAAGAGAGTAGTGTCAGAGGATTAATCTGAAGAGAGTAGTGTCAGAGGATTAATCTGAAGAGAGTAGTGTCAGAGGATTAATCTGAAGAGAGTAGTGTGAGGTTTAATCTGAAGAGTAGTGTCAGAGGATTCATCTGAAGAGAGTAGTGTCAGATGATTATTCTGAAAAGAGTAGTGTCGGAGGATTAATCTGAAGAGAGTAGTGTCGGAGGTTTAATCTGAAGAGAGTAGTGTCTGAGGTTTAATCTGAAGAGAGTAGTGTCAGAGGATTAATCTGAAGAGAGTAGTGTCAGAGGATTAATCTGAAGAGAGTAGTGTCTGAGGTTTAATCTGAAGAGAGTAGTGTCAGAGGATTAATCTGAAGAGAGTAGTGTCTGAGGTTTAATCTGAAGAGAGTAGTGTCAGAGGATTAATCTGAAGAGAGTAGTGTCGGAGGTTTAATCTGAAGAGAGTAGTGTCAGAGGATTAATCTGAAGAGAGTAGTGTCAGAGGATTAATCTGAAGAGAGTAGTGTCGGAGGTTTAATCTGAAGAGAGTAGTGTCAGAGGATTCATCTGAAGAGAGTAGTGTCAGAGGATTAATCTGAAGAGAGTAGTGTCTGAGGTTTAATCTGAAGAGTAGTGTCAGAGGATTCATCTGAAGAGAGTAGTGTCAGATGATTATTCTGAAAAGAGTAGTGTCGGAGGATTAATCTGAAGAGAGTAGTGTCGGAGGTTTAATCTGAAGAGAGTAGTGTCTGAGGTTTAATCTGAAGAGAGTAGTGTCAGAGGATTAATCTGAAGATAGTAGTGTCAGAGGATTAATCTGAAGAGAGTAGTGTCTGAGGTTTAATCTGAAGAGAGTAGTGTCAGAGGATTAATCTGAAGAGAGTAGTGTCGGAGGTTTAATCTGAAGAGTAGTGTCAGAGGATTCATCTGAAGAGAGTAGTGTCAGATGATTATTCTGAAAAGAGTAGTGTCGGAGGATTAATCTGAAGAGAGAAGTGTCAGAGGTTTAATCTGAAGAGAGTAGTGTCTGAGGATTAATCTGAAGAGAGTAGTGTCAGAGGATTAATCTGAAGAGAGTAGTGTCAGATGATTAATCTGAAGAGAGTAGTGTCTGAGGATTAATCTGAAGAGAGTAGTGTCAGAGGATTCATCTGAAGAGAGTAGTGTCTGAGGTTTATTCTGAAGAAAGTAGTGTCGGAGGTATAATCTGAAGAGAGTAGTGTCAGAGGATTAATCTGAAGAGAGTAGTGTCTGAGGTTTAATCTTAAGAGAGTAGTGTCAGACGATTAATCTGAAGAGAGTAGTGTCTGAGGTTTAATCTTAAGAGAGTAGTGTCAGACGATTAATCTAAAGAGAGTAGTGTCAGAGGATGAATCTGAAGAGAGTAGTGTCTGAGGTTTAATCTGAAGAGAGTAGTGTCAGAGGATTAATCTGCAGAGAGTAGTGTCTGAGGTTTAATCTGAAGAGAGTAGTGTCAGAGGATTAATCTGAAGAGAGTAGTGTCGGAGGTTTAATCTGAAGAGTAGTGTCAGAGGATTAATCTGCAGAGAGTAGTGTCTGAGGTTTAATCTGAAGAGAGTAGTGTCAGAGGATTAATCTGCAGAGAGTAGTGTCTGAGGTTTAATCTGAAGAGAGTAGTGTCTGAGGTTTAATCTGAAGAGAGTAGTGTCAGAGGATTAATCTGCAGAGAGTAGTGTCTGAGGTTTAATCTGAAGAGAGTAGTGTCAGAGGATTCATCTGAAGAGAGTAGTGTCGGAGGTTTAATCTGAAGAGAGTAGTGTCATAGGTTCAGTCTGAGGTTTAATCTGAAGAGAGTAGTGTCGGCGGTTTAATCTGAAGAGAGTAGTGTCGGCGGTTTAATCTGAAGAGAGTAGTGTTGGAGAATTAATCTGAAGAGAGTAGTGTCGGCGGTTTAATCTGAAGAGAGTAGTGTCGTAGGTTCAGTCTGAGGTTTAATCTGAAGAGAATAGTGTCTGAGGTTTATTCTGAAGAGAGTAGTGTCGGAGGTTTAATCTGAAGAGAGTAGTGTCAGAGAATTAATCTGAAGAGAGTAGTGTCGGAGGTTTAATCTGAAAAGTGTAATGTCAGAGGATTAATCTGAAGAGAGTAGTGTCGGAGGATTAATCTGAAGAGAGTAGTGTCGGAGGTTTAATCTGAAGAGAGTAGTGTCGTAGGTTCAGTCTGAGGGTTAATCTGACGAGAATAGTGTCTGAGGTTTATTCTGAAGAGAGTAGTGTCAGAGGTTTAATCCGAAAAGAGTAGTGTCTGAGGTTTAATCTGAAGAGAGTAGTGTTGGAGAATTAATCTGAAGAGAGTAGTGTCGGAGGTTTAATCTGAAGAGAGTAGTGTTGGAGGATTAATCTGAAGAGAGTAGTGTCGGAGGTTTAATCTGAAGAGAGTAGTGTCGGATGTTTAATCTGAAAAGTGTAATGTCGGAGGATTAATCTGAAGAGAGTAGTGTCAGATGATTAATCTGAAGAGAGTAGTGTCGTAGGTTCAGTCTGAGGGTTAATCTGACGAGAATAGTGTCTGAGGTTTATTCTGAAGAGAGTAGTGTCAGAGGTTTAATCCGAAAAGAGTAGTGTCTGAGGTTTAATCTGAAGAGAGTAGTGTTGGAGAATTAATCTGAAGAGAGTAGTGTCGGAGGTTTAATCTGAAGAGAGTAGTGTTGGAGGATTAATCTGAAGAGAGTAGTGTCGGAGGTTTAATCTGAAGAGAGTAGTGTTGGAGAATTAATCTGAAGCGAGTAGTGTCGGAGGTTTAATCTGAAGAGAGTAGTGTTGGAGGATTAATCTGAAGAGAGTTGTGTCGGAGGTTTAATCTGAAGAGAGTAGTGTCGGATGTTTAATCTGAAAAGTGTAATGTCGGAGGATTAATCTGAAGAGAGTAGTGTCAGATGATTAATCTGAAGAGAGTAGTGTCGGAGGTTTAATCTGAAGAGAGTAGTGTTAGAGGATTAATCTGAAGAGAGTAGCGTCGGAGGTTTAATCTGAAGAGAGTAGTGTCAGAGGATTAATCTGAAGAGAGTAGTGTCGGAGGATTAATCTGAAGAGAGTAGTGTCAGAGGATTAATCTGAAGAGAGTAGTGTCAGATGATTAATCTGAAGAGAGTAGTGTCGTAGGATTAATCTGAAGAGAGTAGTGTCTGAGGTTTAATTTGAAGAGGGTAGTGTCTGAGGTTTAATCTGAAGAGAGTAGTGTCAGAGGATTAATCTGAAGAGAGTAGTGTCGGAGGATTAATCTGAAGAGAGTAGTGTCAGAGGATTAATCTGAAGAGAGTAGTGTCAGATGATTAATCTGAAGAGAGTAGTGTCGTAGGATTAATCTGAAGAGAGTAGTGTCGTAGGTTCAGTCTGAGGTTTAATCTGAAGAGAATAGTGTCTGAGGTTTATTCTGAAGAGAGTAGTGTCGGAGGTTTAATCTGAAGAGAGTAGTGTCGTAGGGTTCAGTCTGAGGTTTAATCTGAAGAGAATAGTGTCTGAGGTTTATTCTGAAGAGAGTAGTGTCGGAGGTTTAATCTGAAGAGAGTAGTGTCGTAGGTTCAGTCTGAGGTTTAATCTGAAGAGAATAGTGTCTGAGGTTTATTCTGAAGAGAGTAGTGTCAGAGGTTTAATCTGAAGAGAGTAGTGTCGCAGGTTCAGTCTGAGGTTTAATCTGAAGAGAATAGTGTCGGAGATTTAATCTGAAGAGAGTAGTGTCGGAGATTTAATCTGAAGAGAGTAGTGTCGGAGGATTAATCTGAAGAAAGTAGTGTCGGAGATTTAATCTGAAGAAAGTAGTGTCTGAGAATTAGTCTGAAAAGAGTAGTGTCTGAAAATGCATCCAAATGAGAAAAATCTATCTGGTCAAAATAGGTTTTTATGCATAAATGACAAATTCGATATGGAATATTTCATTTCAGATGTTTATAATTTACTGTTTGTTAGTTGGATTTTAAATGTGTTAATTTTTCTCTCGGAATGTGACTAATTTCTCCAAACATCTCATCTGTTGATTTGCATTTGGGTATCCTGGAGACTTCCAATATGTGAAACAGCAACCACACTGGCAACATGATACATTACCGCAATATCATAATACCATAAACCCAATTTCTCACCCCAAGCATGTTGAAATAGCAACACCTATAGTGCAGTGCCATCCACCATCTGGTCATCTATCTCATGTCACCACCATCTAGTCTAATGGGCCAGTAGATGGCCTGCTACTCTACGTCTGCGTCTCAAATAGCACGCTATATCTCATGTAGTGCACTACATTATAGTGCAGTCCAGGATGGGCTAAAAAGTAGGGCACTACATCAGGATTAGGGATGGGACTCCAGTCGAAAGTAGTGCACTGCATTTTGAATTGGATATGTTGGGCTATGGTCAACAGCAGTGCACTACATTTGGAATAGACTAGGTTGTGTCTCTGGTCAACGGCAGTGCACTAGCATAGGAATAGGGTGTTATTTGAGACACAGCCCTATAATAGCCCTGTTTTCTGCCCCTTCCTTCCAGATGATGGTCCTTACTCTAAAGGGAACAAGGATTCACAAGGGACAGACAATTCCCTGACCGGGCCAGGAGACAGAGTATCCCAGGTAGACTACTGAGTTCCTTTACTCTCCGGCTGCTCATCTCAGCTCTCTCTCTCTCTCTGGTCTCTTTCTGGTCTCTCTGGTATGTCTCTGGTCTCTCCCTGGTATCTTTCTCACTGGCTCTCCATAGCTGACAGTTGTCTTTCACTCTCTTAGTTTCTTTCTCTGGTTTCTCTGGCTCTTTGGCTTTGCAGTTCATCTCTCTCTCTCTCTAGTCTATTTCTCTATGGCTCCACACCTCACAGCTCTTTCTCTCTCTAGTCTCTTTCTCTCTGGCTCCACACCTCACAGCTCTCTCTCTCTGCTCTCGCTCTCTCTCTAGTCTCTTCTCTCTCTGGCTCCACAACTCACAGCTCTCTCTCTCTGCTCTTGATCTCACTCTAGTCTCTTTCTCTCTGGCTCCACACCTCACAGCTCTCTCTCTCTGCTCTCTCTCTCTCTCTAGTCTATTTATCTCTGGCTCCACACCTCACAGCTCTCTCTCTCTGCTCTCTCTCTCTCTCGAGTCTATTTATCTCTTGCTCCACACCTCACAGCTCTCTCTCTCTGGTCTCTCTCTCTCTGGTCTCTCTGTCTGGTCTCTCTCTCTCTCTGGTCTCTTTCGCTCTCTGGTCTCTTTCTCTCTCTGGTCTCTTTCTCTCTGGTTTCTCTCTCTCTGGTCTCTCGCTCTCTGTTCTCTCTCTCTCTCTCTCTCTCTCTCTCTCTCTCTCTCTCTGGTCTCTCTCTCTCTGGTCTCTCTCTCTCTGGTCTCTTTCTCTCTGGTCCCTCTCTCTCTCTCTGGTCTCTCTCTCTCTGGTCTCTTTCTCTCTGGTCCCTCTCTCTCTCCCTGGTCTCTTTCTCTCTGGTCTCTCTTTTTCTCTGGTCTCTTTTTCTCTGGTCCCTCTCTCTCTCCCTGGTCTCTTTCTCTCTGGTCTCTCTTTTTCTCTGGTCTCTTTCTCTCTGTTCTCTCTCTCTCTGGTCTCTTTCTCTCTGGTCTCTCTCTCTCTCTGGTCTCTTTCTCTGGTCTCTTTCTCTCTGTTCTCTCTCTCTCTGGTCTCTTTCTCTCTGGTCTCTCTTTTTCTCTGGTCTCTTTCTCTCTGGTCTCTCTTTTTCTCTGGTCTCTTTCTCTCTGGTCTCTCTTTTTCTCTGGTCTCTCTCTCTCTAGTCTCCCTCTCTGTCTGGTATCTCTCTCTCTGGTCTCTCTCGCTCTCTCTGGTCTCCCTCCCTCTCTCTCTGGTCTGTCTCTGTCTGGTCTCTCTCTCTCTCTCTCTGGTCTCTTTCTCTCTGGTTTCTCTCTCTCTGGTCTCTCTCTCTTTTCTCTCTCTCTCTGGTCTCTTTCTCTCTGATCTCTCTCTGGTCTCTCTCTCTGGTCTCTTTCTCTCTGGTCTCTCTCTGGTCTCTCTCTCTCTCTCTCTGGTCTCTCTCAGTCTGATTTCTCTCTCCTTCTCTCTCTCTCTGGTCTCTCTCTCTGGTCTCTCTCTTTCTGGTCTCTCTTTCTGGTCTCTCTCTGCTCTCTCTCTGGTCTCTTTCTCTTTCTGGTCTCTCTCTGGTCTCCTTCTCTCTGGTCTCTTTCTCTGGTCTCGCTCTCTGGTATCTCTCTCTCATATCTCTCTCTCTGGTCTCTCTCTCTCTGGTCTCTCTCTCTCTGGTCTCTCTCTCTGGTCTCTCTTTTTCTCTGGTGTCTCTCTCTGTCTGATTTCTCTGTTGTCTCTCTCTCTCTCGGTCCCTCTCTCTGGTCTCTCACTCTGTCTGGTCTCTCTTTGTCTCTGGTCTCTCTCTCTGGCCTCTCTCTCTGTTCTCTCTCTGGTCTCTTTCTCTCTCTCTCTCTTTCTCTGGTCTCTCTCTCTGATCTCTCTCTCTCTCTGGTATCTCTCTCTCTCTCTGGTATCTCTCTCTCTCTCTCTCTCTCTCTCTCTCTCTCTCTCTCTCTCTCTCTCTCTCTCTCTCTCTCTCTCTCTCTCTCTCTCTCTCTCTTAGCAGGGATGGCTTGCTTCTGCCCTAGAGAGTACACACTACATTACACTACACTGCGCACCATGCCAAGTTCTAAACTAAAGCATGTAGATGATGATGATGATGATGATGGGGAGTCTGTATTCTGCTGCTCATACTCCCTGG
Organism: Coregonus clupeaformis; assembly: GCF_020615455.1. Classification (NCBI taxonomy): domain Eukaryota; kingdom Metazoa; phylum Chordata; class Actinopteri; order Salmoniformes; family Salmonidae; genus Coregonus; species Coregonus clupeaformis. The sequence goes on from NW_025536546.1 coordinate 39,598, forward strand.
TCGTGTTCGCTCTTCCTCTTATTTTCATGTTGCAAAGTGTTGTGGGATGATAACTGTAATTAGCTTGATGTATAGTGGGGGGTAACATCAAACATACAGGATGTCTTCTTTCTTCAGCAGTTGTGTCAGAACACAGTGCTCTGTCCTTCCAGAACCATGACTGCTGTACAGAAATACTACCTAACTCATTATGATAAAAGAGAGCCGTGTTACGCTCTTACGGTGCTGAACGTCAAAATATGTAATATTTGAAGAAGTATAACGTTCACCATATACATTGTGATTTAAAATGGAATCCTCTAGACTAGCACCAGCTTGTATTTCAACACAGTATTTCATCTCAAATTCAACATTTCACGGTGCTTAAGTTTCAGACTGTGTCCCGAGGCTAAATGTGAAGTGGTATAATTATAGTGTGTTGTTATTGGGGCTGTTGTGGTGACCGTAGTTACACACACCGGCAGTCACGAGTCATGAAGGCAGTCAAATTCCACGTGACTGTTTAGTCACGGTAATTAAGCTTCTCCAAGCTCTGATGCTGCTGATGGTCATTAATAGCCAACCAAACTTGCTAACTGCCTGGTACTCAGCACTCTATTGTCCCTCTAATCACTCTGACATCAATGCAAATGTATTCGAAAATCTAATCAATTAATGAGAACCCATGAGCTCATGTTGCGCAACATTTCTATAGGCTATGCAATTGTAGAGAAAACAGAGTGATGGCCTCTATTAAAAAGAGGAGGATCCAATCAGCTTTCTATAGGCTAGGCCTACTATATTTATTTCTCAACTTTTCCTAATATTAAGCACATTGCTTATATTTACAACAGGAGTATAGCCTACCTGGCTGGCATGAAAATGATCCACGGGAAAAGCCTCCTCCATTCACTATTGATGTGCATAAATGATATATGTATTTTTTCCCCTGCCCCAGTTTCGAGACAGGTGCATGATAATGGTCTGTTCAAAATCATAAAAAATGTCACACATACATTATTTAGTATATGTAAAGACAATATTAAATCAAGAATAGTCTGATGGTTGACAATATTAGCCTATCACTTGAATGATGCCCAGCATAAGGAAAGTGTCACGTTCGTTGAATGACGGGTCAGACCAAGGCGCAGCGTGATATACGCACATGTTTATTAAACGTAATAAACACACGACAAAACAACAACGGAAACGAAACGTGAAGTCCTAAGGTTGTACATACAACGAACCTTACCCGGAACAAGATCCCACAACTAGACAGTGCCAATAGGCTGCCTAAGTATGGTCCCCAATCAGAGACAACCAGCGACAGCTGCCTCTGATTGGGAACCACACTGTGCCAACATAGAAATACACATACTAGATAATACAACATAGAACCATACACAACAAAGAATATACACACCTGACTCAACATATAAGAGTCCCTGAGTCAGGGCGTGACAGAAAAGAAACAATGCCTTTTCGAATCATAGTCGCACACCTCAGTAGCCTAGCCCGTAGGCCTATATGTTTTAATAAGGTTTGTAAGCAGCGTGTGAGTTTCAAGTTTGGGGAAATCATTTTCACCATAAAAATGCACCTTTATAATAAAAGCATTACATGCATAATCGCAGTTGCGGTCACTTTTTATAATTGTGTTTTCCCGCTAATGGAACACTAGCGCTTATAGTCTACTGCCGTGTGCGCATTGCTGCGCTTTATAATGTGAAGAAATAGCCTTTGGTTTATCACATTTTAAGCTAAATGTTCTAATCTGTTGCGGTAGCCTCATTTTTTTAATGCTAGTGGTTGCAAAAGGGTGTATTATGGCCACACAAAGGGATGCCACCAGGATATTCGAGGCATTATCAAGTGCTTGTCAAATTGTGAATGGAGACTGATGAAGTGTGTACAGCCTGCGCAAAAAACTAAGCAGAGCTCATGAAAAAATCTAAACACATTTTTAGGGAAGGCCCTAAAAATTACCAAAAGACTCCAGCCACCCTAGTCATAGACTGTTCTCTCTGCTACCGCGGCAAGCGGTACGGAGCGCCAAATCTAGGTCCAAACGCTTGTAACAGCTTATACCCCATAAGACTGCTGAACAGCTAATCAAATGTCTACCTTGGACTATTTGCATTGAATCCCCCTTTATTTTGTATTATTATTTGTTTGTACGCTGCTGCTATCGCTGTTTATTATCTATGCATAGTCCACTTTACCCCTACCTACACGTACACTACCAGTCAGAAGTTTGGACACACCTACTCATTCCAGGGTTTTCTTTATTTTTACTATTTTCTACATTGAAAAATAATAGTGAAGACATCAAAACTATGAAATAACACATATGGAATCATGTAGTAACCAAAAATGTGTTAAACAAATCCAAATGTATTTTTATATTTGAGATTCTTCAAATAGCCATAACAGTATAATCATGGTTTCATCAGACCAGAACATTTTGTTTCTCATGGTCGAGAGTCTTTAGGTGTCTTGTTATCCCGTGGCTGCTTGATGTTGGTGAAACAGTCAGGAGTCACCAAGTGCAACATAGCTTCAGCGTGTAAATCAGCTAGAAAGATGTGTAGGCATCGGAGTATTGTCTCCTGGCCCCCTCCCGGTTGGGGAGGTGGCGGGCTCTACAGCAGAGTCTCAGCACTCAATCGCCGGTTGAAAACCGTTTTCTGCCCTCCCAAAGATAACATTTGTGGATAATTGGCCCTCTTTCAGGGACTCACCCCACAAACAGGATCAAGCTGACCATGCTGAGGATGCGGACTCCCATCCTAGCTGGAGGGTGCTCTCCTCTTATCTACCAACATAGATAGGGCTCTAACTCCTCTAGCCCCACAGTGAAATGAGGTGCAGGCCAGGCAGCAGGCTGTTAGCCAACCTGCCAGCTTAGTGGAGTCCGCCAATGGCATAGTCAGTGTAGTCAGCTCAGCCAGCCCATGAGACTGGTCTGTGCCTCGACCTAGGTTAGGCAAAACTAAACATGGTGGTGTTCACCTAGCAATCTTATTAGGATAAAACCTCCCCTCCATTCCTGCCATTGTTGAAAGAGATCGCGATTACCTCACATCTCAAAATAGGTGCAATGTTAGATCCCTCACTTCAAAGGCAGTCATAGTCAATAAACTAATCACAGGTCATAATCTTGATGTGATTAGGCCTGGCTGAAACATGGCTTAAGCCCGATGAATTTGCTGTGTTAAATGAGGCCTCACCTCCTGGTTACACTAGTGACCATATTCCCCGTGCATCCCGCAAAGCGGAGGTGTTGCTAATCATTCACGATAGCAAATTTCAATTTACAAAAAAATGCGTTTTCATCTTTCGAGCTTCTAGTCATCAAATCTATGCAGCCCTACTCCAATCACTTTCTATAGCTGCTGTTTACAGGCCTCCTGGGCCATATACAGCGTTCCTCTCTGGAGTTTCCTGAATTCCTATCAGACCTTGTAGTCATGTAGATCATATTCTAATTTTTTGGTGATTTTAATATTCACATGGAAAGTCCACAGACCCACTCCAAAGTCTTTCGGAGCCATTATCGACTCAGTGGGTTTTTGTCCAACATGTCTCTGGACCTACTCACTGCCACAGTCATACTCTGGACCTAGTTTTTGTCCCATGGAATAAATGTTGTAGATCTTAATGTTTTCCCACAAAATCCTGGACTATCGGACCACCATTTTATTACGTTTGCAATCGCAACAAATAATCTGCTTCAGACCCCAACAAGGACATCAAAAGTCAGTGCTATAAATTCTCAGACAACACAAAAATTCATTTGATGCCCTTCCAGACTCCTTCTGCCTGCCAAGAGCGTCAGAGGACAAAAATCAGTTAACCACTTAACTGAGGAACTCAATTTAACCTTACGCTAATACCCTAGTGCAGTTGCACCCTAAAAGCGAAAAACATTTGTCGTAAAACTAGCTCCCTGGTATGCGAAAATACCCGGGCTTTGAAACAAGCTTCCAGGAAATTGGAGCGGAAGTGGCGCCACACCAAACTGGAAGTCTTCCGACTAGCTTGGAAAGACAGTACCGTGCAGTACCGAAGAGCCCTCACCTGCTGCTCGATCATCTACTTTTCCAAATTAATCGGCGAAACCAAGAACAATCCAAAATTTCTTTTTGATACTGTTGCAAAGACTAACTAAAAAGCAGCATTCCCCAAGAGATGGTTTCCTTCAGCAGTGATAAATTCACGAACTTCTTTGAAAAAGATCGCATGACCATTAGAAAGCAAATTCCGGACTCCTCTTTGAATCTGCGTATTCCTCCAGGGCTTTAGCCTTGTCCTGGATCTGCACAGCTCCGGGCCTGGGATCGGGAGAGACACTTAAGTGTTTTTAGTACTATATCTCTTGACTTACAATGATAGAAAATAATCATGGCCTCTAAGCCTTCAAGCTGCATACTGGATCCTACTTCCTACTAAACTGCTGAAGGAGCTGCTTCCTGTGCTTGGCCCTCCCTATGTTGACATAATAAACAGCTCTCTATCCACCGGATGTGTACCAAACTCACTAAAAGTGGCAGTAATAAAGCCTCTCTTGAAAAAGCCAAAGCTCCTTGACCCGGAAAATATAAAAAACTATAGGCCTATATCGAATCTTCCATTCCTCTCAAAAAATTTTAGAAAAAAGCTGTTGCGCAGCAACTTCACTGCCTTTCTGAAGACAAACAATGTCTCGAAATGCTTCAGTCTGGTTTTTAGACCCCATCACTAGCACTGAGACTGCACTTGTGAGGGTGGTAAATGACCTTTTAATGGCGTCAGACCGGGGCTCTGCATCTGTCCTCGTGCTACTAACTTAGTGCTGCCTTTGACACCATCATCCACATTCTTTTGGAGAGACTGGAAACCCAAATTGGTCTGCGGACAATTCTGTGTTTAATCTACCTGTCGGAAAGATATCAGTTTGTCTCTGCGAATGGTCTGTCCTCCGACAAATCAACTGTACATTTCGGTGTTCCTCAAGTTCCGTTTTAGGACCACTATTGTTTTCACTATTATATTTTTTACCTCCTTGGGGATGTTACTCAAAAGCATAATGTTAGCTTTCACTGCTATGCGGATGACACACAGCTGTACATTTCAATGAAGCATGGTGAAGCCCCAAAATTGCCCTCGCTAAAGCCTGTGTTTCAGACACTAAGAAGTGGATGGCTGAAAACTTTTTACTTTCAAACTTCGGACAAAACAGAGATGCTTGTTCTAGGTCCCACGAAACAAAGAATCTTCTGTTAAATCTGACAATTAATCTTGATGGTTGTAAAGTCGTCTCAAATAAAAACTGTGAAGGACCTAGGCGTTACTCTTGACCTGATCTCTCTTTTGGCGAACATATCAAACTGTTTCAAAGGACAGCTTTTTTCCATCTCGTAACATTGCAAAAATCAGAAATTTTTCTGTCCAAAAATGATGCAGAAAAATTGATCCATGCATTTATTACTTCTCGATTGGACTACTGCAGTGCTCTATTTTCCGGCTACCCGGATAAAGCACTAAATAAACTTCAGTTAGTGCTAAATACGGTGCCTAGAATCCTGGCTCGAACCAAGAAATTTGATCATATTACTCCCAGTGCTAGCTTCCCTACACCGGCTTCCTATTAAGGCAAGGGCTGATTTCGTTTTACTTTAACCTATAAAAGCGTTACATGGGCTTGCTCCTACCTATCTTTCGAGTTGGTCCTGCCGTACATCCGTCAGTCTGCTCTCGTCACAAGCATGAGCCTCCTAATTGTCCCTAAATTTCTAAGCAAACAGCGGGAGGCAGGGCTTTCTCCTATAATCTCCATTTTTATGAACAGTCTGCCTACCCATGCGAGAGACGCGTGAACTCGGTCTCAGCCTTTAAGTCTTTACTGAAGACTTATCTCTTCATAGTCATATGATTGAGTGTAGTCTGGCCCAGGTGTGAGTGACGGAAGGCTGGAGCAACGAGCAGCCCTTGCTGTCTCTGCCAGGCGGTTCCCCTCTCCACTGGGGTTCTCTGCCTCCTAACCCTGTTGCAGGGGGCTGAGTCGCTGTTCTGGTGCTCTTTCATGCCGTCCCTGGGAGGGTGCGTCACTTGATTGGGTTAGTTACGCGGATCTTCCTGCTGGTTGGCGCCCCCCTTTGTGCTGTGGTGGGAATCTGTGGGCTATACTCGGCCTTGTCTCAGGTTTGTAAGTTGGTGGTTGGGGATATCCCTCTGGTGGTGCGGGGGCTGTGCTTTGGCGGAGTGGGTGGGGTTATATCCTTCCTGTTTGGCCCTGTCCGGGGTTTCTTCGGATGGGGCCACAGTGTCTCCGGACCGCTCCCTGTCTCAGCCTCCCAGTATTTATGCCTGCAGTAGTTTATGTGTCGGGGGGGGGGTACCTGAGTACTTCTCCTGTCTTATCCGGTGTCCTGTGTGAATTTAAGTATGCTCTCTCCCTAATTCTCTCGTTCTCTCTTTCTCTCCCCGAGAACCTGAGCCCTAGGACCATACGTCAGGACTACCGGGCATGATGACACCTTGCCTTGTCCCCAGTCCGCCCGCGCCTCGCTGCTATTCCAGTTTCAACTGTTCTGCCTGCGGCTCCGAAACCCCTACCTGTCCCAGACCTGCTGTTTCAACTCTAAATGATCGGCTGTGAAAAGCCAGCTGAGAGACCTGAGCCCTAGGACCATACGTCCCGGGACTAGCGGCCGTGGTGACTCCTTGCTGTCCCCAGTCACGCCTGGCCCTTGCCGCTATTCAGTTTAAACTGTTCTGCCTGCGGTATGGAACCCCTACCTGTCCCCAGACCTGCTGTTTTAAACTCTAATGATCGGTATGAAAAGCCAACAGAGATTTATTCCTGGTTATTATTTGACCGTGCTTGTCACTTATAGACATTTTTGAACATCTTGGCATGGTTCTGCTTATAATCTCCACCCGGCACACAAAGAGGACTGGCCACCCCTCATAGCCTGGTTCCTCTCTAGGTTTCTTCCTAGGTTTTGCCTTTCTAGGGAGTTTTTCCTAGCCACCGTGCTTCTACACCTGCATTACTAGCTGTTTGGGGTTTTAGGCTGGGTTTCTGGTTGCAGCACTTCGAGATATTAGCTGATGTAAGAAGCTATATAAAATAAAATTGATTGATTGATTGATTGATTGATCGATTTTGGCAAACTCCAAGCCGGGCTGTCATGTGCCTTTTACTAGAGTAGCTTCCGTCTGGCCACTCTACCATAAAGACCTGATTGGTGGAGTGCTGCAGAGATGGTTGACCTTCTGGAAGGTTCTCCCATCTCCACAGAGGAACTCTAGAGCTCTATCAGAGTGACCATCAGGTTCTTGGTCACCTCCCTGGCCAAAACCCTTCTCCCCGATTTCTCAGTTTGGCTAGTGTGACGCAGCTCTCAGGAAGAGTCTTAGTGGTTCCAAACATCTTCCATTTAAGAATGATAGGAGGCCACTGTGTTCTTGGGGACCTTCAATGCGGCAGAAATGGTTGTGCCTCGGCTCAATCCTGTCTCGGAGCTCTCACGACAATTATTTCGGCCTCATGGCGGGTTTTGCTCTGACATGCACTGTCAACTGTGGGACCTTATATGGGCCGTTGTGTGCCTTTCCAAATCATGTCCAATCAATTGAATTTACCACAAGTGGACTCCAATGAAGTTGTGGAAAAAAGGATGCACCTGAGCTCAATTTCGAGTCTTATAGCAAAGGAGTCTGAATAAGGTATTTCTGTCTAAAAACCTGTTTTCACTTTTTCATTATGGGGTATTGTGTAGATTGTTGAGAAAATGTTTTGTGAATCCATTTTAGAATAAGGCTGTAGCGTAACAAAATGTGAAAAAGTCAAGGGTCCTGACCACTTTCCGAAGGCACCTATAATGTATACTGTCCATTGACTCTGTGTTTCTGTGTGTTCTTGTGGTTGTGAAGGCTTGGTTACTATATGATGTATACTGTCCATTGACTCTGTGTTTCTGTGTGTTCTTGTGGTTGTGTTTGGGGTAGAAGATCTGCGGGGCGTGACGATAGTAGAACTGATTAAGAAGGAAGGCAGCACCTTTGGGCCTCACCCATCTCTGGAGGAACCGATAAGGATGGAAAGCCCCGTGTCTCTAACCTACGGCCGGGAGGACTGGCTGCCAGGTGAGATCTCTATTGTTTACAGTATTCCAGCATAGACCATTATTATGTGTTAGCTTGTTCCTCTGTCTCATACCATCATGGAATTCTATCATATCATTATTTTGTATCTAATCAACCCAAAACATCGAAAGCAATGGCCAGGTGAGATCTCCATTCTCCACCAAAACACACAGGAGAGAGAGAGAGCAGCTCTTTCATACACTGAGTATACAAAACATTAAGAACACCTGCACTTTCCATGACATAGACTGACCAGGTGAATCCAGCTGAAAGATATGATCCCTTATTGATGTTACTTGTTAAATCCACTTCAATCAGTGTAGATGAAGGGGAGGAGACAGGTTAAAGAAGGATTTTTAAACCTTGAGAGAATTGAGACATGGATTGTGTATGTGTGCCATTCAGAGGGTGAATGGGCAAAAATGCAAGTGCCTTTGAACGGGGTATGGTAGAGGTGCCAGGCACCGGTTTGTGTCAGAGCTGCAACACTGCTGGGTTTTCACGCTCAACAGTTTCCCGTGTGTATCAAGAATGGTCCACCACCCAAAGGACATCCAGCCAACTTGACTACAACTGTGGGAAGCAATGGAGTCAACATGAGACAGCTTTCGACACCTTATAGAGTCCATGCCCGGCGAATTGAGGCTGTTCTGAGGGCAAAGAGGGGTGCAACTCAATATTCCAGGAAGGTGTTCCTAATGTTTGGTATACTCAGTGTACGTAAGACAGCACTACATGTTTTCTGCCTAGAATAGACTAGAAACCTTTATTGTCCATTAAAATGGAACTGACAGCAGTTTAACTACCTTGCCGCTATGAAACAAACAGACAATCATAATATCAGTCAAAGAAATCTAATTCCCAGTTGATGCTACAAAACCAACTTAATGTCACGAGTTACAAAGCCAGAACCCAGAAGCAGACCAGGACAAGGTAAGTTGAAACGAAGGTGAGTGTTTATTTACAAATTCAAGAGTGGTGCTGAATAATCCAGGAACAGAGCGGGCGGCTGATTAGTTGTTGGGGGTGCAGTGGTTGATCCCATCATGGCTCGGCAGCCGGCGACCACCAGGCAGAGGTTGGATGAAGGTTCGGACAGTGACTGCAGATGGAACAAAACGGAGGTAAGTAAACAACAAACCAACAAGGTGCAAAAACAACAAAACTAACGCTAGAAGCTCTAAGACTGATACTCTGGTAAACCTACTGTTCATGGCTAGCGATCCGGCAGGGAATGGATGTTAGGCCAGAGCCTAAGAAGGGTGATGATCAGGACCAGGTGTGCAGATTGCTGATGGGATGCAGGTGCGGAAATCAAGAGAGCTCCCGGGCGTTCCAGAACCCTCGGGAAACTGGAGATCCCGAAGCAGAAAAACTAGTCCACAGACAGGACCCGACTCAGACTGCCGGGATCGTTACAGTAGCCCCCCTCCGGCAGACGCCACGGGCGGACTCCCCGGGCGCCAGGATGGAGGCGGTAGAAGTCACGGATGAGGTCAGCATCTAGGATCTGTCGCCGCGGAATCCAACTCCTCTCTTCAGGACCATACCCCTCCCAGTCCACGAGATACTGGAAACCCCGGCCCCGCCGTCTGGAATCCATGATCGTCGCACCGTGGGCAGGACCACCTCCGATCATCCGAGGAGGAGGAGGAGGAGGCGGAGCGGAGGCAACAGAGGACTGAGGAAAACAGGCTTGAGGCAGGAGACATGAAAGGTGGGATGGACTCTGAGCGTCCTCGGGAGTTTGAGTCGAACTGCCACCGGATTGATCACCTTCTCCACCACAAACGGACCAATGAACCGGTAACAACTTCCTAGAGCTCAGTCCGTAAAGGAAGATCCCGTGTAGCCAGCAGACCCTATCTCCGATGGTGTAGGTGGGAGCGGGGATCGGCGACGGTCGCCTGGAGCTGATACCGGTCGAAACTCTAAGGAGTGCCTTTCTGGCCCGATGCCAGGTCCGGTGGCAACGGCAATATGGGCCTGAACAGAAGGCACTGAGAGCTCCTTCTCCTGAGAAGGGAACAAGGAGGTTGGTAGCCATACAGGCACTGGAAGGGAGACATCCCAGTGGCAGATGTAGGGAGAGTATTGTGGGCATACTCAACCCAAGGCAACTGGAGACCCAGGAGGTGGGGTTGGAAGAGGCCAGGCAGCGTAGCGTGGATTCCATCTTCTGGTTGGCTCTCTCCGCCTGACCATTAGATTGGGGGTGAAAACCAGATGTGAGACTGACTGTAGCTCCAATGGCCAAACAGAAGGACTCCAGACAGCAGAGGTAAACTGAGGGCCACGGTCGGAAAGCGATATCACTGGGCAACCCGTGGACCCTGAAAACCTCCTAACCAAGATCTCGGACGTCTCCGAGGCAGAGGGAAGCTTGGCAATTGGCACAAAGTGGGGCGAACTTGCTGAATCTGTCCACGATAGTCAGAACGACCGTGTTCCCCTCAGAAGCGGGCAACCCAGTGACAAAGTCCAGGGCCAGATCGACCATGGTCGCCGGGGAATAGGAAGGGGTGAAGTAGTCCAGAGCTGGGCGATTGGTACTCTTATTCTGCGCACACACTGGACAGGCAGCAACATAACCCCGAGTATCCTCGGCCATGGCGAGCCACCAAAAAGCGTCTGCGAAGCGCCATCGTCCGAGCCACGCCAGGGTGACAAGCCATCTTGCTGGCGTGGGACCATTTGAGGACCGGAGAGCGACGACTCAGGCACAAACAACCGACGGTGGACCGTTACGGGACCGGGCTGCGTCCGAAGAGCCGCCATCACCTCCTCCTCAATCTTCCACCTAACAGCTCCCCACGACGCAGTTCCGGGGAGAATTGTCTCGGTCTTGGACCCACTCTCCTCCGTCTTGGAGAACATCCGGGACAAGGCGTCCGCCTTGCGTTCTTAGATCCAGGTCGGAACGTCAGGGAAAAAATTGAATGCGTCCGAAAAACAACGACCACCTGGCCTGGCGGGAGTTGAGAGCGTCTAACCCGATTGCACGTAAGCAAGATTCTTGTGGTCAGTCCAGACAATAAACGGTTGCTCCGCCCCCTCCAACCAGTGGCGCCACTCCTCCAAGGCAAGTTTCACCGAGAAGCTCCCGGTTACCCACATCGTAATTCCTCTCCGCAGGCGAAAGCGGCGAGAGTAGTAGGCGCAGGGATGGAGTTTACTGTCCGTGGAGCATCGCTGCGACAGGATGGCGCCAACTCCCCACATCAGACCGCGTCCACTTCAGCGACGAACTGACGGGCCGTGTCGGTTGAGAGAATCGGTGCGTTGGTGAATCGCCTCTTCAAATCCAGAAAGCAGCTCGATCCGCCTCCGGATTCCGCTTGAAGCTCCTGATACTGGAGTCAAGGCAGTTAACGGAGCGGCCCACGGCTGTAATCCCGGATGAATCTGCGGTGAAATTCGCAAACCCAAAAATCTCTGGAGCTGCAATCTCGTACCGGGCTGGGCCCATTCCAGAACCGCTCTAACCTTCTCCTGGTCCATCCTAATCTCTCCCCTGGAGATGATGTACCCGAGAAAGGATGTCGTGTGGGCGTGAAACTCGCACTTCTCGGCCTTCACGAACAGGCGATTCTCCAACAATCGCTGCAGAACCTGCCGGACATGCTGGACGTGGTGGAAGGTTCCTTCGAGAAGATCAGAATGTCATCCAGGTAAACAAACACAAAGAGACCCGATCATATCTCTCAGGGCGTCGTTCACCATACTCTGGAATACCGCTGGAGCATTGGTCAGTCAAAGCGGCATCACCTGATACTCGAAGTGACCCATCGGTGTATTGAAACCCGTTCAACCACTCGTCTCCCTCTCTGATCCGGACCATGTGATACGCATTGCGTAGGTCTAGCTTGGTGAACACCGTAGCACCCTGTAAGGAGTCGGGCAGAACTCATCAAGGGCAGGGGGATACTTGTTCTTGACCGTGATGTCATTCAACCCCCGATAATCAATACACGGTCGAAGAGAGCCATCCTTCTTACCCACAAAGAAGAATCCTGCCCCCAGGGGTGATGACGGGGGCGACGAGACCAGCAGCTAGGGACTCCTTGATGTAGGTCTCCAAAGCCTCACGTTCAGGGCGGGAGATACTGTATAACCTTCCCTTGGGGTAGACAGCTCCAGGGAACAGGTTGATGGCACAATCATATGGTCGGTGGGGAGGGAGTGACAGAGCCTTCTGCTTACTGAACACTTCCCCCAAATCGTGATATGTCTCGGGAACCAGGGACAAATCTGGGGGGTTTAGCCTCAATCACCTGACTGGGAACCGAATGGGGACAGGCAGTCTTGAGACAGTTAGCATGACAATCAAGGCTCCAACTCGTTACCTTGCCCGTCACCCAATCGAACGTGGGATTGTGTTCCTTCAGCCAGGGGTATCCAAGGACCAGAGGAACATGGGAAGACGGCAGAATGAAGAATGAAATCATCTCGAATGATTCCCGACAACAGCATCTTAAGTTCAGTCCTCATCGTGATACGTGCCAGACTACTGCCGTTCAGAGTGGTCGCTTCAATGGCTTCCGGCAATTGCTCCTTGGAAAGCCCCAGCTGTTCCACCAACTCGGCATCAAGAAAGCTTCCCCGGCACCTGAATCGATAAAAGCGTTAATCGCTAAGCTCTGATTCCTGTTCACAAGGGTAGCCGGGAAACGGGGTCTGACAGAGGTACTGAGAGGGGTTGAAACTGGCTCGCTAAAAGTCCTCCCAACTTTAGCGAGCCGGGCAGTTGACGACCGCCGGGAACAAGTGGAGATGTAATGTCCCGAGCTACCACAGTAGAGGCAGCAGTTGGTCTTACGTCTATGTTGACGCTCCTCCTTGGTTAACCCGTGCCGCCCCCACTTGCATGGGTTCAGAATCGGGAGAGAGGACCTCTCCACTAATCCTTTGTGGTGGAGAATGATCGGCGTGTTCTGGTCCACCACCCGACCCGACTGGGAACTGAGAAGCTGATCGATTGGACGGACCCCATTGCTTCTCCTCCTTCGCTCTCGGACTCGATTATCCACCCGAATAGACAAGGCTACCAAGCTGTCCAGGTCATAGGCTCCGGATAGGAGATCAACTCATCCTTGAGCTGCTCCGACAGACCCTGGTAAAGGCCGCTTGCAGAGACTCCTCATTCCACCCACTCTCACAGCCAACGTCTTGAACTTCGATCACCAAGTCGGCCACGCTAGAGTTCCTTGGCGACGAAACAGGCGCCTAGCTGCGTCCCTCCCTCGGACGGAATGGTCGAAGAGCTTCCTCATCTCGGCCGTGAACCCCTGGTATGAAGCCATGCAGGGATCCTGTCGTTCCCAAACGGCTGAAGCCCACTCCAGCGCTCAACCACGCAGCAACTTCAATCACAAAGGCTATCCTAGCCTTGTCTGTGGCATAAGAGTAGGGCTGTAGATCGAACACCAATCCACACTGCATAAGGAAGGCGGCATCTTCCCAGCTCCCCCCTCATATTTATCCGGCGTCGGGAACTTGGGCTCCGGAAGGACACAGCTCCAAGCGGCAGGCGAGATGGGTGAAACCGGTGATGGATCCTCCACCGGAAACTTGCGTTGGTTCTGGACCTCCGTCAACCGGTAGAAAGGTTCGCTGACAACGCGATCTCCTGTAGTACCGTGCTATGATGGCCCCAACATCTTCTCCTGATGGGTAATGGCATGGCGAGCAGAGTCCAGGTCCGCTGGGTTCATTACTGGCGGATCGTTCTTCACGATTACAAAGCCAAACCCAGAAGCAGACCAGGACAAGGTAAGTTGAAGCGAAGGTGGGTGTTTATTTACAAATTCAAAAGTGGTGCTGAATAATCCCAGGAACAGAGCGGGCGGCGTTGATTAGTTGTTGGGGGGTGCAGTGGTTGATCCCATCCTGGCTCGGCAGCCGCCCGAACCGCAGGCAGATTGGATGAGGTTCGGGCGAGCGACTGCAGATGGAACAAACAGGTAAGTAAACAACAAACCAACAAGGTGCAAAAACAACAAAACTACGCTAGAAGCTCTAAGACTATACTCTGTAAACACTGTTCATGGCTACATCCGGCAGGGAATGGATGTTAGGCCAGAGCCTAAAAGGAGTGATGATCAGGACCAGGTGTGCAGATTGTTGGATGCAGGTGCGGGAAATCAAGAAGCTCCCGGAGCGTTCCAGAACCCTCGGAAGCTGGAGATCCCGAGCAGAAAAACTAGTCCACAGACAGGACCCGACTCAGACTGCCGGGATCGTTACCTTAAAGTTCAATGCACGTCCAGTATGCCATTGTTGGCAGAATAGATGGATGCAGTTCAATGCACATGATTCACATAGCTAATTCACCAGCCCATTTCTTGGTTGTCCCTACTAATATTGCTATCAGGTTTTTAAATCACAGCTGGCCTGGTATATTTTTAGCTGCAACCAGCCCTTGGGATGCACTTTTTTCAGTTTCAATGACTCAATAGTTTCGACAAAACAAATTGACCAACGTAACCAAGGCTGTGAATGTCAATTACAATCAAACTAGCAAGTCACATGATCACAAGTCCAGTCATAACAGTGGCTAATAGGCTGCTTATATCTATTTATTTAGCGATCTAAAAGCACTGAGCCTAACGTTGGAAGGATGTCATCTGTCCTTTTGGTGGGTGGCTGATTTTCACCCCATATCGTTTTTTCTGCTTTGCTACAGCTGGGGTGCAGGTATCATTTGGTTGGCTGCAATAGCGTGAATCCATATAGCTAGCTATACCTAAACTTGAAAGACTGCTATCGACCGTTAGCGTAAGCTCCTGGTGTCAATCAAATGTATTTGGCATCGATCAAATGGGGAGGGCAGGCAGGCGGGTTCCCATTCCAGTTGTCAAACTGGGTTGGGAGAAGCATGCATTGGCAGACAAAGCTGCAGAAGGACCAGACAGCTGGTATTCCCCTTCGTTTTGCAATTTTAGGGCAACCACAAGCTAAAAGAAGTTTGGGGGTTTATCTACTGTTCCCTCTTTAGATTTGAGCTCATCTCGCTCTGGCTAAATTAGTTGTTGATCTTGTTGTTGATGTGCATAGGCAACTGGGACAGAGCCTATAGGACTGTAAAGTTCCCAAATGTATAAGGACTCATGGTATTTACTTGTTGCAGAAATCCATTCAGGTGTATTTTTGTGGCCTTTGGCTAAATGCTTTTTTAATGATCTAAAGTCACGCTGTTGAGGACGAGAGCAAGACCTGTTCATGATGCTTTGATCAATTGAACTGTAAAGTTCCCAAATGTAAAAGGACTCATGGTATTTACATATTTGCATAAATCCATTCAGGTGTATTTTGTGGCTTTTGGCAAATGCTTTTTTTAATGATCTAAAGTCACGCTGTTGAGGACGAGAGCAAGACCTGTTCATGATGCTTTGATCAATTGAACTGTAAAGTTCCCAAATGTAAAAGGACTCATGGTATTTACTTATTTGCAGAAATCCATTCAGGTGTATTTTGTAGCTTTTGGCAAATACTTTTTTAATGATCTAAGTCACGCTGTTGAGGGCAGAGAAGACCTGTTCATGATGCGCTGATCAGTTGAACTGTAAAGATTCCCAAATGTAAAAGGACTCGTGGTATTTACTTTGTTGCAGAAATCCATTCAGGTGTATTTTGTGGCTTTTGCTTGCAAATGCTTTTTAATGATCTAAAGTCACGCTGTTGAGGGCGAAGCAAGACCTATTCATGATGCTTTGATCAATTGAACTGTAAAGGATTCCCAAATATAAAAGGACTCATGGTATTTACATATTTGCATAAATCCCATTCAGGTGTATTTTGTGGCTTTTGTAAATGCTTTTTTAATGATCTAAAGTCACGCTGTTGTGTGAGGACGAAACGCTAAGACCTGGCTTCATGATGCTTTGATCAATTGAACTGTAAAGTTCCCAAATGTAAAAGGACTCATGAGTTATTTACATATTTGCTAAAAATCCATTCAGGTGTATTTTGTGGCTTTTGGCGAATGTTTTCTAATGTTCAAAAGTTGTCTGGCTGTTGCTACTGCCTGTAAACACACAGTCCAGCTCAAAGTGAATGATCGGCAGGCCCGTGTGGCGGTAAATGGCATTTGCGTATAGGCCTACCATAGCTTCTGATTGGCTCATGGCGCTGCGGTCTGTGTAGGTCCGGCCCTCAGGTGCGTTCAGTTTCGCTGAGCGTTTGCTACGTTGTAGAGCGGTTTGTACTGAGACGACACGTTTTCCAAAAAATGTTTTGTAAGTTCTTGAATGATCTTTGTCGTTTGCTCCCGTTTTGGTGGTTGTGGCGAGGTTTGGCTTGGCAATGGGGACTTATTTAAAGGGTAGTGGCCATGCTGGCAACGTTTTCCGTTCAATTGAGCGTTCCAGAGCGTAAAAAGCGTATGA